>NC_071095.1:42576074-42656074 GCF_027358695.1 Spea bombifrons | reverse complement strand
GCGTGCGTTGTCGGTGGCAGGGGGCCAGTGAGGTGCAAGGTGGTCGCACTCCCTGGCTTTGGCGGTTGGTTATCAAGCTGGCATAGTGCAAGGGTTAACCACCTTAGGTGTGGTTTGACCCGTGGTGCACAGGCCCTCGGCCTAAGTGCAGGACACTCCTTGGGCTTGTGCCTTGGTGAATCCTAGCCGTGACAATGGCTGCCGTGCAGGGGACGCCGGTGGTCTCTACGGTTTTACGCCTGTGCCAGCCGGTTCGGTTGTTTACAATTTAGGGTTACGATTTGTAGCCTTTATATTTGGTTTACAATTGTTAGTTTTAAGGCTTGCACGTGTCATAAGTAAGTCGGGTGGTGTGGCACGTGCATTGCTATATTATATACTATGTTATATGTGTTTACAAATAAAGTTCATTTTACTATGAATAAAGTTATTTATATCTGTGTCACGGCGTAGAAGGCGTAAAGCGGACTGCACCGTGGCCTTATTTTTCCATAGTTGACCATAATAAAGCATTATATTATTTACTTTGTGTTTGTGTATTTATTGTGGGAAGGGGGGTAAAGAGGGCGTCGCATTGGCGCTACCTCAGTCAAGAAAGCCCCAGGCGAGAGTATGGAGCAAGAAGGGCGCATGACTGAGGGGACGACAGGCAGCCCTCTCCCCCTCCCGTTTTCCTGTTTTTTAGTAAATTTGCTGAGTCAGCTAGGGGGCCGGCGGGCAGTGTTGATTGACGGCCCTGAGCTGACGATTGATAGGTGTGCATCACCTTACTGTGCTTAGGGGTGGGGGTCACTATATATATGGGAGCCCACCCCATTTAGGTCACTTTTTCGATTGACCAGGAAAGCTTTCCCTCCCTCCCACCCCTCTTTTTTTTGTTTCTTGGCGGTTGGTTATCAAGCTGGCATAGCGCAAGGGTTAACCACCTTAGGTGTGGTTTGACCCGTGGTGCACAGGCCCTCGGCCTAAGTGCAGGACACTCCTTGGGCTTGTGCCTTGGTGAATCCTAGTCGGGACAATGGCTGCCGTGCAGGGGACGCCGGTGGTCTCTACGTTTTTACGGTTTTACGCCTGTGCCAGCCGGTTCGGTTGTTTACAATTTAGGGTTACGATTTGTAGCCTTTATATTTGGTTTACAATTGTTAGTTTTAAGGCTTGCACGTGTCATAAGTAAGTCGGGTGGTGCGGCACGTGCATTGCTATATTATATACTATGTTATATGTGTTTACAAATAAAGTTCATTTTACTATGAATAAAGTTATTTATATCTGTGTCACGGTGTGGAAGGCGTAAAGCGGACTGCACCGTGGCCTTATTTTTCCAAAGCATTATATTATTTACTTTGTGTTTGTGTATTTATTGTGGCAAGGGGGGTAAAGAGGGCGTCGCGTTGGCGCTACCTCAGTCATGGTTATGTATGAGTCAGGAGCAGGCAGGGATCATATTTCCATGGACAGAACCAGAGTCCAGCTGCTTGGTAAAGTGTACCACCTAGGTGCCATACACTCTGTGTTTTGAATCCTGCAGACTTCTGTATTGTGTTAGCAATTATTGTTATAATTGCCATGCGTGTATAGATACCTATGGTGTTAGAGTGGCCGTATGTATTGTTTTAGGGTGCATATAAATATATCAGGCATCATATTTCCACATTTGAGGACTGGCCCCAGCTACGTGGTGGTTTAATGGTAAGTTGACCTACCTAACGTACAGATGATCATTAGTTCAAACCTTGTTGGGACCTGTATCGTGGAAAAGTTTTATAATCTGTTTATATATATATATTTTTTAATATATGGTATTGAAAAATCCAAACCCCAGTTGACTGGTGGCATAATGGTAATGCGACCTGCCCGGCATATAACGGGTTTGTTCCCCGAGGGCCTCTATGTTGTGAGTAAGTATGTTGCAGTGTATATATTTATTTATATATGGTAATGCTGTATCTAGTGTTTTAGAGGCTCTTTATCATGTTAAAGTGTGAGTAATGTTTTAGAGAGGTTATATAATAGTTTATGTCAATGAGGAGAAAACAGGGTCATATATCTATGGTGATATCCCAAAGAACCTGGTTGTTTGATGGTGTAACGGTAATGTGACCTACTTGTTACATAAGGCATTCTTGGTGCGAACTTCAATGGCTTCTTTATTGCGTGTAAGTATTTTGCAGTTTATATATTTATTTATATTTGGTATTGCTGTATCTAGTGTTTTCGAGGCTCCTTTATTGTGTTAGTGTGAGTATATATTGTTACAGTTGCTGTGTGTATATATGTAGGCTGTATGTAATGTTTTAGAGAGGGTATATGTCAGTGAGGAGACAACAGGGTCATACATCTACAGCAAAGCCTCAGTTCTCTGATCGCGTAGAGGTAATGTGCCAATGTGCCTTTCCTGTTGTGTAAGGGGTTCGTGATTTGGACCCCACTGACTTCTTTATCGCCTTTAACAGTGTATATATTTATTTATATTTGGTATTGCTGTATCTAGTGTTTTCGAGGTTCCTTTATTGTGTTAGTGTGAGTATATATTGTTACAGTTGTTGTGTGTATATATGTAGGGTGTATGTAATGTTTTAGAGAGGGTATATAATAGTATAATGTCAGTGAGGAGATAACAGGGTCATATATCCATGGCAAAGCCTCAGTTGTTTGATGGCGTAGAGGTAATGTGCCCTACCTGTCAAGTTAGGAGTCTTTGGTTCAGACCCCAATGGGCTCTTTATTGCATGTAAGTATTTTGCAGTGTATATATTTATTTATATTTGGTATTTCTGTATCTAGTGTTTTCGAGGCTCCTTTATTGTGTTAGTGTGAGTATATATTGTTACAGTTGCTGTGTATATATGTAGGGTGTATGTAATGTTTTAGAGAGGGTATATGTCAGTAAATGTAAGTGAGGAGAACACAGGGTCATGGCGGCACATCGCTTCCTATTCCCTGGTAATGGTAATATGCCTCGCTTGATGTGCAAAGGGGTTGCCGGTTCATATCGCTTTACATGTTTTAGTGTTAAAGTGGAAGTATGTATTGTTATAGTTACTTTGTGTGTATATATATATATATATATATATATAGTGTTAGAAATGCATAATTTTAAAGGGCATGTATCGTGTTAGCGTAGGTGCATGTAAGTATTTGTGAGTCAGGAGATGATAGGCATCATATTCCTTAGGAGAGGAAACAACAGAGCCAGTTGCACACGTGGTGGCGTAAAGGTAAGGTAAGCAGCCCAACATTCAAAGGGTCGCTGGTTTGAATCCAGATGGCTACAAGGTGGTGTTAGTGAATAATTGTTGAATGTATATATTATTTTAGAGTAGGGGAGTATATGTAAGGATATGTGAGACAGGAGAAAACAGCGACATATTTCCACGCCAAAAAAGCAAAGCAATCTGCCTGGTGGTGTAAAGGTAAAGTAACCTGCCTACCATACCAAGGATCGATGGTTTGAATCCTGATGGATCCTCTGTGGTGTATATGTTATTTTAGAGTAGGGGCATATATATAAGTATATGTGAGTCAGGAGAAAACAGGGTCATATATCCACGGCGAGAAAGCAAAGCCAACTACCTGGTGGTGTAAAGGTAAGGTAACCTGCATACTATACCAAGGATCGCTGGTTCGAATCCTGATGAATATATTGTTTTAGAATAGGGGCATATATGTAAGTATATGTGAGTTGGGAGAAAGCAGGGTCATATATCCACGGCGAGAAAGCACAATCGGCTGCTCGGTGGCGTGAAGGTATAGTTACCTGCCTGACATACAATGGATCGTTGGTTCGAATCCTCATGATGACTTCTGCACGTAAGTACGCAGTGTGGCTCTGCTTGTGTGCGCTAGTGGATGGTGTTAAAGTGGCTCTGTGGCACTCTAACCTCAGACACTTACATACACATCTACAGCCTCACCTGCATACACATAGCCGGTTGCAGATAACACTTGAAGGTTGCGCTAAGCTGTGTGTCCTTGCACGCAGTGACCAAAAACACTGGTTGCGGAAAAGGTTTCGGAATGTGTGTGCATCCGCTTGACCCGTTCATGTGCGTGCACAGTAGCCCACACAGCGACTTACATGGAGAATCATCATGGCGGATACGATACCGGAGATCCGGAGTATGATGGGGCATCACCGGCAGCTGCCCCCTTGCCTTCTCTCTGCTTCTTTCGGGACAGAAACAAACACAATATATTACTTTGTATATTGTGAGACAAAGACCCCCTTCAGGGGGTTTTACTCACTTCAGGGGGGTGTGGTCATGGGAGCATGTCCCCCACCATCCATGCAACATGTATAAAGTATAGCAACATGTATAAAGTATAGCAACATGTATAAAGTATAACTAAAGTAACATGAATAGAGTATAAAGGTAACATGCAATAGAGTATAAAGAAAAACAATAATTGAAACACTTAATTAACAAAGTATAGTAAACCACTTAGATATATTATTACTAAGGTGTTACACTTTGTTAATTAAGTGTTTTAATTAATTAAGTGTTTTAATTAATTAAGTGTTTCTAATTAAGTGTTTCAATTATTGTTTTTCTTTATACTCTATTGCATGTTACCTTTATACTCTATTCATGTTACTATTCATGTTACTTTAGTTATACTTTATACATGTTGCTATACTTTATACATGTTGCTATACTTTATACATGTTGCTACATGGTGGGGGACATGCTCCCATGACCACACCCCCCTGAAGTGAGTAAAACCCCCTGAAGGGGGTCTTTGTCTCACAATATACAAAGAGTATATTGTGTTTATTTCTGTCCCGAAAGAAGCAGAGAGAAGGAAAGGGGTGGCTGCCGGTGATGCCCCGTCATACTCCAGATCTCCGGTATCGTATCCGCGGTTTTGTATCCGCCATGATGATTCTCCATGTAAGTCACTGTGTGGGCTACTGTGCATGCACATGAACGGGTCAAGCGGATGCGCACACATTCCGAAACCTTTTCCGCAACCAGTGTTTTCGGCCACTGCGTGTGAGGACACACGGCTTAGTGCAACCTTCAAGTGTTACCCGCAACCTTGTCCGCAACCAGCTATGCGTATGCAGTTGAGGCTGTAGATGTGTATGTAAGTGTCCAATGTTAGAGTGCCACAGAGCCACTTTAACACCATCCACTAGCACACACAAGCAGAGCCACACTGCGTACTTACGCACAGAAGTCATCATGAGGATTCGAACCAGCGATCCATTGTATGTCAGGCAGGCAACTATACCTTCACGCCACCGAGCAGCCGACTGCGCTTTCTCGCCGTGGATATATGACCCTGCTTTCTCCCGACTCACATATACTTATATATACACGCCCCTATTCTAAAACAACATATTCATCAGGATTCGAACCAGCGATCCTTGGTACGGAAGGCAGTTTACTTAACCTTTACACCACCAGGCAGTTGGCTTTGAGTTCTCGCCGTGGATATATGACCCTGCTTTCTCCCGACTCACATATACTTATATATACGCCCCTATTCTAAAACAGTATATACACCACAGAGGATCCATCAGGATTCGAACCATCAATCATTGGTAGGGAAAGCAGGTTACTTTTCCTTTACACCACCAGGCAGTTGGTTTTGTGCTCTCGGCGTGGAAATATGTCACTGCTTTCTCCTGACTCACATATACTTATATATACGCCCCTACTCTAAAATAACATAGACACTCTGTAAACATTAACACCACAGAGGAGCCAGCAAGAGTCGAACCAGCAACCCTTGGTATGGTAGGCAAGTTACTTTACCTTTACACCACCAGGCAGTTGGTTTTGCATCCTCGGCGTGGATATATATATATCTACATATATCTATATATATATATATATATAAAAATATATATTTTCTTTACAGGCTCTAATTCAGATTATGCATCTCAGACAGATTCCTGAAGTGGGGGCTCATATCCATCAGCCCGCTCTACTTTGGCGCCTGTCTCATCTCCTGCAGGCTTCCCAGCACCACCGCCTTCACCATGTAGTTTCATAAGTTTGCCCAGCTCAAACTTTGGCTTTTTCAGCATCTTCACTTTGCGTACATACACATCATGTAGAGGATAGATGGACTGGCAGGCCTTTTCAATGTCTTTGCCGATACTGTCTGGAATTAGCTTGTTAACAACTTCTTTCAAGTCATTTGTCTGCACTTCACGAGTCATGATTTCCATCATCTTCTTGCGGATCTGACGCACTTGCTGATGCTGGGCATAAGAAGTCTTTCTAATCTGGTTGTTACGCTTTTTGGTGAATCCAACACAGAATAGGCAAAGTAGGTAGCCATCTGTGGTCTTCACATCAACGTGAGCCTCTCTGCATGGATATATGACCCTGCTTTCTCCTGACTCACATATACTGATGCCCACGTAGTCTGCATGGAACGGAGGGGGCCCTGACAGGGGTGCAGAGCAGGGCTAGGTCAGGGGGTCAAAGAAAGTTCAACGGGGAGGGGGAGGAAGTGAAGGGGGTATATAAGGTTGGTGCGTAAGAATGTTCTGGGCTTTTTGTTGTGCCAGCCTACCCGGTTCTGTGTTTCGTTTCAGGATTCTGTCACAGCCGGGGGGCGGTAGCTTGCCAGGTTGCCGGGGGGTGTTATGTGGTTATTGCCACTGGTGTTAAAGTGTCGGTGGGAGGTTCCTGGCTGGGCAGTTGCTGGAACCTCAGGTGGGGGAGGGGCATCATGGTATGCCCTCCCATAAGGTGATGCTTACAGTTTGGCCCCGGTTGGTCCTGGCAAGCTTTCGGGTGTTTTATTGTATTTGGGTCATTGCCGTGTTAATGCACCTTCGTAAATGTTTACAGGTTGCGTGGCATTGACGTTAATAAATCGTCTGTGGCCTTTATTCATCCCACATCTGGTGTCCGTGTTTTTATTGGGGGGTTAACCAGGATGACATAGCCCGAGAGTCGAGGCTACCCCCTGTCATTATATGTACGCCCCTACTCTAAAACAATCGATACACTCTAGGTGCATTAACACAAAAGAAGAGCCATCAAGATTCGAACCATTGATCCTTAGTACAGTATGCAGGTTACTTTACCTTTACACCACCAGGCAGTTGGTTCTACTCTCTCGCCGTGGAAATACCACCCTGCTTTCTCCTGACTCACATATACTTATATATACGCCCCTACTCTAAAACAATATACACACTTTATATGCATTAACACCACAGAGGAGACTCTGGGATTCAAACCAGCAATCCTTGGTATGGCATCCAGGTCACTTTACCCTTACACCAACAGGCAGTCGGTGGGGCTTTCTCGGGGTGGATATATGACTCTGCTTTCTCCTGACTCACTCTAAAACATTACATACAGCCAATCTAACACTACAGAGATGAATACAAACACATATATACTTAAACGTCATAAGAGAGCCGGTAAGACTAGAACCAGCAGTACTTTGTAAGATACACAGGTTACCTTACCGCTATACCACCAAGTAGACAGATGCTGCTTCTGATATATGAGCCTGCTTTCTCCTGATTCACATAAACTTATATGTATCCACTCTAAAACAATACGTTTAGCTGCTCTAATAGGATAGGTATACACAAAGCAAATATGCCACTAGATATTTATACGACACACATGAGCCACAGGGATTTGAACCAAATATGGTGCACTCTTAAGACATCATGTCTTTAGGCCAACAGGCAGATGGACACGCTACCTTATCATGGATACATGATGCTCCTCATAAGAACCCACTCTAAAATGTTGCACTACAGTCACTCTAACACAAACACGCCCCAAAATGGCGCCATGAAATATGGGGCTGGTATTCATTTATTTCCAGGGCAGTTTTCATTCCCAGTCGGGCCCTGACTACAGACTTGAGGCCGCTCAGTACGCTGACAGTGGGGTAAATCAGGACATGGAGCAGGTGTGTACACATCTGCCTTCTTGACAAACAGCAAAGAGCTTCCTGCCCCTCCTTGGATACATGTCCCCAGCTGTATCACCGCCTCAGGCTATCATTACCTGCAGAGTGGGGTAATAGTAATATTCAAAAGAAGAGTGAACAAAGCCTGGACAAAACCTAGAAGCTTACACTCCAAGAGTGCCAGGGAGGCAATACAAAGCCTGACATCTGATTTATTAGCCGGACAACGGTTGGCTGATATGATGGGGGTTGTAGTCCGCAGCTGGTGGAAGGAGTACGAAAATACTAATTGGGTTACTTGAAGTATCTTGTCGCTATTTAAAAGCAATTGTGTAAATACTGGTGTTAGGGCACAGTAACATTGATGCGTGTAATCCACCCTGTATGTCAAAACTCATTTCTGCAGCCGAATAACAAAAGTATTCTTTCAGGAAGTCCTTCTGTTGTATCCATAATCTTAGGCGATCACAGGGGCAATAAAGTTTCACAACCGTCAGTTTCATCCGTTAAACAGAAGATGCTGCATTATGTTACATACACCCCGCTGGTTGAGCGTCACGCATGCCAACTACCCTACAAATATACAGCGCACCTGGAATGACTAGGGTAGACTATGCCTGGAGACGCTTGGACAAAAAAAATAAATAAAAAAAATAAACCTTTATTTTTTATTATTTCCCTGTAATTTAAGGGTAAAAATATCCCAGAATCATTCTAAATTCGAGGTTTCATGCACAATAGAATTCCCTAGGCTCTTCTTAATCACGCCTTAAACTATAGGTAAGGCAAAACGTGGCAACATTAATAAAGTGATCATAGCGACACCATGATGTCACCGGGGCACGCGTAGGGTGAATTCCCACTACAATCCGCTTAAGAAAGCCATAGTGCAGTAAAGCGGACAGGCTCCTGCTGCCTTCTGAGATGCCGTAGTATAGAGGCTGCAGTCTTGCACTATATCAGGTTCCTATCTGTCACCAAGGTCTGTAGTGATGTTACATATTTTTGGAACAGAATAGCAGAATGCCCCTAATCCCAAGAGCTTACAGTCTGTGGAGTTGGACAAATGCCAGGACGGAAGCATGATTCTACAGGGCGTGTAGGAAAGAAAGGTAATAGAGTAGTGAGCGAGAGTTCAATAGACAACTAAAGTACAGTGTGCTTTTTATGTGACCGGAGGTGTATTCATAGATTTTCTTCCCGACAACGTTGGTAACGGAGACGGCAAAACTGGTTCTGAAGGTGACAAGGCTGATTCCACCCCGGTGCTGAGGTGTCCCCTCCCTCCCTTCCGTCCGCATTGTGACCAATTCAGGAAACTGCGTCGGGTAAAGCCATTTCCCGTCTTCTTCCCTGAGAAGTGGGAATCCAGGGAGGGCACGGCTTCTTCCTCAGATGTGTAATATTAGGAGGGGTGCCATGGCCACTGGATACACATCCTCTTCCTGCACCATTTAAAGGTAGATAGTAAGGGCTGAGGGGGCTATGAGTCAGTGGGTGTCCTTCTGGGTGGGTATGGGGTGTCTGGCCCTATACACATATTTCTTCTCATTCGAAGCACGTTCTTCCCACCCTGAATGGAATTCTTTATAAGAGCCTGAGCCAACACTATTTGTGACCCCCCCATTAACTCCCACAAGACGTAGATGCCACCCCCACACCTTATACTCTTCTCTTCCTCCTCCGAGTCGGACCGCCAGTGCTCTGCCTTTCCCACCTGAACTTCTGTAACCTTATGTCTGTGTATTACATATATATCAATGTGTGCTACCTCCGTATAGCACAGAAGTGATAAGGCTGCCCCTTCTCTTTGTATAACACGCAAAGCTATGTGTATTGGATCCCAGTACCACACACACCGTTTCCTACCTGTAATGCACATGCAGGCCCCTGCACTTTGCGTACAAGATGTTTGTGAGCTGGGTAGTAATTACCTCTCTGCCAGCTGTGGATTGTTGGTCCGTTTGTCCGTTCCGACTGCATTCTGGGATACTCAACAATAGTAAGGAGACTGCAGTCTTGCCCTATATCCACCTTTTTGGGACAAGGGCTCCCATTACACCGCTAGACTGTAAGCTCCTTGGGACAGGGTCTGCCATTACACCGCTAGACTGTAAGCTCCATTGGGAAAGGATCTGCCTTGAAACCACTAGACAGCAAGCTCCTTGGTATAGAGTCTCTCATTATACCACTAGAACGTAACTTTTCTAATACACCACTACGTGTTAAGACCTTTAGTACAGTAACTTCAAATTTCAAACATTTGAGTATGAATATAAGATGCCAGAAGGGGTTAATGCAGTACATGCACGAGCTCCCGGGATAATGTTCCACGCCTGGCAGCTCTGGCTCAGCCGAGTAACTGAAAGCAGATCTGTACGTTCCTCTGGTTTGGCTGGGTATGCCTTCTGTCCCAGTAACCCAATTCTGCTTCGCTCTGGAGCCAACATGCCTATTTAATTAGAGTCAGACTCGCGGCGGCTCTTCCAAAAATAACAGAATGCAGCTCGACGAGTCCCCTTTTAAAGAGATGTAAAAGATGAGAGGGGACAAACGGGAACATGGTGAACAAATCAATCTCAGCAGGCCCCTGTGTATTGGGCACCGATACTGCGTGACGTATCTGGTTTGTGAAAACGCAGAGAAAGCAATCAGAGTGTTTGGGTACACCGAGAACCCCTGGTCTGACCCCTTAGCCTCTCTTGGCCCATTCACAAGACTATACATGATTCTTCAGAAGGACAAGATCTGTAATGTAATTACTAATGTCCAGGGACTTCAGGGGTAAAACCTGAAATGCTAATGCTTGGGCAACCTTTAACGTCACAGGCATAAACTACCCCCGAAACCACCTAAGGGTTTATTAGGGTATGTACCGATGAGGCGAGTTCTGGTGGTACAAATAAACTCAAGGGGTCTTTTCTTTAAGGTGATGGTGTATATTGGGTGTTAAATTTGTGACTGGGACGAGGAAAACCATTGTGTTATTTCTGGGTTAGCCGACGAGTGTGACAGTCAGGGAAGCGCTTGCGTGATTTCCAGCATGGGGCGAGATTGAAGTCCTGTGTGATCCCTGTGCACCGGGTCGCTCAAGGCCTGAATGGTCTGAATTTGCGGTCATCGATAAATGTCTAGTGTCCCCATTCTGTCAGGGATGCTGGCAGTAAGGCTGAGATCACAACACAATAGGATAATCCCCCGTCTAACCCGGTCTTCCTACAGGAAGGAAGCCGCACTTCCCAGGGCTAGGTGGCAGGGTGTGTGAGTGAGTGTGCGTGTCACCGGTGAAACAGAGGGTGCGTCCGGTGCTTACCGTTCGAGGCAGCTCCTGTCTCTACGCTGGAGACCAGTCACTGGTGTGCATGAGATACTACCGGTACTACGGGCAGCTGTAAGGGTCAAAAGCACAATTCAAAAGAAATACAGAAGTAATTGTTCATAAACCCCAATGATATTGGATAGGCATTGGTTACCAGCTGTGTAAAAAGCCAAAAATCACATTTAAATGCGTTGCAGCAAAAGGTCTTGACCATAGTGGCCAGATGGATTTTATCAAATTCTAATCCTACAATTCATTTTATAGCAACTGAAGGGGAGACTGCTGTGGTTTCAACAATGCACCCACCAAGATATTTCGTTGTGTAGATAATAATGGCTCATTGAAAAAGTATCCCACAATGAGTCAAGCCCTGATTACCGAGAAATGCTGTTTATTAGTGGACAGAATGTTATGTATCTATAGAGACAGTCTGAAAACGCAAAAGACAACGCAACCTCTGGTTAGAAGACTCGGTTGTCTCTGACACAGGTACATATATACAGGTATATATGTTTAAATCCTCACAAAAGCAACCGTGTAGTTAATGGGCTTCACGCTATGGAGTCTGAGTAAGAGTAGAAATAAGTCATGTGGCCGGCCTAGATGCAGGTTCTCCATCCCTAGTAAGAGTCTCCATAAGAGCGGCAATATGCATGACAAGGGACTGGAGAATGCTGGGAGGGGATGTGGAATGTGGAATGTTGGGGATGGGGAATGCTCGGAGCGATGGAGACTTGGAGGGGATAAAAGATGCTTGGATGGGATGGAGAATAGTAGGATGGAGAATGCTTACTTGGTATAGGGACCACATCGGCCACATCAGGACAAGTATAAGTTTTTCATATTGCTGACCAGCCCAGATACATTCCTGCCCTGCAGTATGTGGGATGTATAGACTTATGGAAGGTAACCCATTAGTCGCTTATACATCCCCCATTCTACAGGACAGCATTTCTATCTGGGTTTTAAGAACCATGACTGATGTGGTCATGGATGATGGAGAATGTTGGGATGGCGAAGGCTCACAGGGATGGGGAATGCTAGGACGGAATGGAGAACGCTAGGAGGGATCTCGTTCTTTTTGGTATACAGCGGGAGGAAGTGGAGATTATAACCCACTTCGAGTCAAACGCTAATAAAACACTCACAGATTTAGAGATATCATGGGACAGGCAGACAGGGATTGCAGACAGGTCATAAACCGCTAGTTTGTGGCATTGCAGAAGTTTGGGAAAATATAATGAAAAAGGGTCAAAGATTACAACTCCCAAGTGAAAAGTAAAAATGCTTTTTACCCTCCCTGCTGTACACGTAAACCCAAAGAGCCGACTATTGACTCGTCCCATTTGATGTCCCTGTGGATTATGTTGGGTATCTGTTAATTGGAGATAATTCCCGAGGCACCTCTGGAAACGTGTGCACGTTACCTTCTCCTATTAGCGTCTTGGAAGGAGAGTAGGCTTACAAGTGCCAGGATATTTGTCATGGAGTTATTGTGAGGATTGTGACAGCTGGGGACATCAAAATCTTAAGGTCCGCGGTCTAAGGTTTTTCATATTTTCAGCCATATCTGGTGTCCCATGTAGCTTCCACAGCAGGCCTCCAATACCATTCCGTTTAACTAGGATGTTATGCTGAATGCTGAAGGAATTATTTTCTAAAGGTTTTGAGTGTTTTTAAAATTTTTCATTTTTTGGCAAATTCTTAAGGTCCGTGGTCTAAGTTTTTTCCTATTTTCAGCCATATCTGGTGTCCCATGTAGCTTCCGCAGCAGGCCTCCAATACCATTCCTTTTAACTAGGATGTTATGCTGGATGCTAAAGAAATAATTTCCTAAAGGTTTTGAGTGTTTTTAAAATGTTTCATTTTTTGGCAAAAACTTAAGGTCCGCGGTCTAAGTTTTTTCATATTTTCAGCCATATCTGGTGTTCCATGTAGCTTCCGCAGCAGGCCTCCAATACCATTCCTTTTAACTAGGATGTTATGCTGGATGCTAAAGGAATAATTTCCTAAAGGTTTTGAGTGTTTTTAAAATTTTTCATTTTTTAGCAAAAACTTAAGGTCCACGGTCTAAGTTTTTTCATATTTTCAGCCATATCTGGTGTCCCATGTAGCTTCCGCAGCTGGCCTCCAATACTATTCCTTTTAACTAGGATGTTATGCTGGATGCTAAAGGAATAATTTCCTAAAGGTTTTGAGTGTTTTTAAAATTTTTCATTTTTTGGCAAAAACTTAAGGTCCGCGGTCTAAGTTTTTTCCTATTTTCAGCCATATCTGGTGTCCCATGTAGCTTCCGCAGCAGGCCTCCAATACCATTCCTTTTAACTAGGATGTTATGCTGGATGCTAAAGGAATAATTTCCTAAAGGTTTTGAGTGTTTTTAAAATTTTTCATTTTTTGGCAAAAACTTAAGGTCCGCGGTCTAAGTTTTTTCATATTTTCAGCCATATCTGGTGTCCCATGTACCTTCCACAGCAGGCCTCCAATACCATTCCTTTTAACTAGGATGTTATGCTGGATGCTAAAGGAATAATTTCCTAAAGGTTTTGAGTGTTTTTAAAATTTTTCATTTTTTTGGCAAAAACTTAAGGTCCGCGGTCTAAGTTTTTTCATATTTTCAGCCATATCTGGTGTCCCATGTACCTTCCGCAGCAGGCCTCCAATACCATTCCTTTTAACTAGGATGTTATGCTGGATGCTAAAGGAATAATTTCCTAAAGGTTTTGAGTGTTTTTAAAATTTTTCATTTTTTGGCAAAAACTTAAGGTCCGCGGTCTAAGTTTTTTCATATTTTCAGCCATATCTGGTGTCCCATGTAGCTTCCGCAGAAGGCCTCCAATACCATTCCTTTTAACTAGGATGTTATGCTGGATGCTAAAGGAATAATTTCCTAAAGGTTTTGAGTGTTTTTAAAATGTTTCATTTTTTGGCAAAAACTTAAGGTCCGCGGTCTAAGTTTTTTCATATTTTCAGCCATATCTGGTGTTCCATGTAGCTTCCGCAGCAGGCCTCCAATACCATTCCTTTTAACTAGGATGTTATGCTGGATGCTAAAGGAATAATTTCCTAAAGGTTTTGAGTGTTTTTAAAATTTTTCATTTTTTGGCAAAAACTTAAGGTCCGCGGTCTAAGTTTTTTCCTATTTTCAGCCATATCTGGTGTCCCATGTAGCTTCCGCAGCAGGCCTCCAATACCATTCCTTTTAACTAGGATGTTATGCTGGATGCTAAAGGAATAATTTCCTAAAGGTTTTGAGTGTTTTTAAAATTTTTCATTTTTTGGCAAAAACTTAAGGTCCGCGGTCTAAGTTTTTTCATATTTTCAGCCATATCTGGTGTCCCATGTAGCTTCCGCAGCAGGCCTCCAATACCATTCCTTTTAACTAGGATGTTATGCTGGATGCTAAAGGAATAATTTCCTAAAGGTTTTGAGTGTTTTTAAAATTTTTCATTTTTTGGCAAAAACTTAAGGTCCGCGGTCTAAGTTTTTTCATATTTTCAGCCATATCTGGTGTCCCATGTAGCTTCCACAGCAGGCCTCCAATACCATTCCTTTTAACTAGGATGTTATGCTGGATGCTAAAGGAATAATTTCCTAAAGGTTTTGAGTGTTTTTAAAATTTTTCATTTTTTGGCAAAAACTTAAGGTCCGCGGTCTAAGTTTTTTCCTATTTTCAGCCATATCTGGTGTCCCATGTAGCTTCCGCAGCAGGCCTCCAATACCATTCCTTTTAACTAGGATGTTATGCTGGATGCTAAAGGAATAATTTCCTAAAGGTTTTGAGTGTTTTTAAAATTTTTCATTTTTTGGCAAAAACTTAAGGTCCGCGGTCTAAGTTTTTTCCTATTTTCAGCCATATCTGGTGTCCCATGTAGCTTCCGCAGCAGGCCTCCAATACCATTCCTTTTAACTAGGATGTTATGCTGGATGCTAAAGGAATAATTTCCTAAAGGTTTTGAGTGTTTTTAAAATTTTTCATTTTTTGGCAAAAACTTAAGGTCCGCGGTCTAAGTTTTTTCCTATTTTCAGCCATATCTGGTGTCCCATGTAGCTTCCGCAGCAGGCCTCCAATACCATTCCTTTTAACTAGGATGTTATGCTGGATGCTAATGGACTAATTTCCTAAAGGTTTTGAGTGTTTTTAAAATTTTTCATTTTTTGGCAAAAACTTAAGGTCCGCGGTCTAAGTTTTTTCATATTTTCAGCCATATCTGGTGTCCCATGTAGCTTCCACAGCAGGCCTCGAATACCATTCCTTTTAACTAGGATGTTATGCTGGATGCTAAAGGAATAATTTCCTAAAGGTTTTGAGTGTTTTTAAAATTTTTCATTTTTTGGCAAAAACTTAAGGTCCGCGGTCTAAGTTTTTTCATATTTTCAGCCATATCTGGTCTCCCATGTACCTTCCACAGCAGGCCTCCAATACCATTCCTTTTAACTAGGATGTTATGCTGGATGCTAAAGAAACAATTTCCTAAAGGTTTTGAGTGTTTTTAAAATGTTTCATTTTTTGGCAAAAACTTAAGGTCCGCGGTCTAAGTTTTTTCCTATTTTCAGCCATATCTGGTGTCCCATGTAGCTTCCGCAGCAGGCCTCCAATACCATTCCTTTTAACTAGGATGTTATGCTGGATGCTAAAGGAATAATTTCCTAAAGGTTTTGAGTGTTTTTAAAATTTTTCATTTTTTGGCAAAAACTTAAGGTCCGCGGTCTAAGTTTTTTCATATTTTCAGCCATATCTGGTGTTCCATGTAGCTTCCGCAGCAGGCCTCCAATACCATTCCTTTTAACTAGGATGTTATGCTGGATGCTAAAGGAATAATTTCCTAAAGGTTTTGAGTGTTTTTAAAATTTTTCATTTTTTGGCAAAAACTTAAGGTCCGCGGTCTAAGTTTTTTCCTATTTTCAGCCATATCTGGTGTCCCATGTAGCTTCCTCAGCAGGCCTCCAATACCATTCCTTTTAACTAGGATGTTATGCTGGATGCTAAAGGAATAATTTCCTAAAGGTTTTGAGTGTTTTTAAAATTTTTCATTTTTTGGCAAAAACTTAAGGTCCGCGGTCTAAGTTTTTTCATATTTTCAGCCATATCTGGTGTCCCATGTAGCTTCCGCAGCAGGCCTCCAATACCATTCCTTTTAACTAGGATGTTATGCTGGATGCTAAAGGAATAATTTCCTAAAGGTTTTGAGTGTTTTTAAAATGTTTCATTTTTTGGCAAAAACTTAAGGTCCGCGGTCTAAGTTTTTTCATATTTTCAGCCATATCTGGTGTCCCATGTAGCTTCCGCAGCTGGCCTCCAATACTATTCCTTTTAACTAGGATGTTATGCTGGATGCTAAAGGAATAATTTCCTAAAGGTTTTGAGTGTTTTTAAAATTTTTCATTTTTTGGCAAAAACTTAAGGTCCGCGGTCTAAGTTTTTTCCTATTTTCAGCCATATCTGGTGTCCCATGTAGCTTCCGCAGCAGGCCTCCAATACCATTCCTTTTAACTAGGATGTTATGCTGGATGCTAAAGGAATAATTTCCTAAAGGTTTTGAGTGTTTTTAAAATTTTTCATTTTTTGGCAAAAACTTAAGGTCCGCGGTCTAAGTTTTTTCATATTTTCAGCCATATCTGGTGTCCCATGTAGCTTCCACAGCAGGCCTCCAATACCATTCCTTTTAACTAGGATGTTATGCTGGATGCTAAAGGAATAATTTCCTAAAGGTTTTGAGTGTTTTTAAAATTTTTCATTTTTTGGCAAAAACTTAAGGTCCGCGGTCTAAGTTTTTTCATATTTTCAGCCATATCTGGTGTCCCATGTAGCTTCCACAGCAGGCCTCCAATACTATTCCTTTTAACTAGGATGTTATGTTGAATGCTAAAGGAATAATTTCCTAAAGGTTTTGAGTGTTTTTAAAATTTTTCATTTTTTGGCAAAAACTTAAGGTCCGCGGTCTAAGTTTTTTCATATTTTCAGCCATATCTGGTGTCCCATGTACCTTCCACAGCAGGCCTCCAATACCATTCCTTTTAACTAGGATGTTATGCTGGATGCTAAAGGAATAATTTCCTAAAGGTTTTGAGTGTTTTTAAAATTTTTCATTTTTTTGGCAAAAACTTAAGGTCCGCGGTCTAAGTTTTTTCATATTTTCAGCCATATCTGGTGTCCCATGTAGCTTCCACAGCAGGCCTCCAATACCATTCCTTTTAACTAGGATGTTATGCTGGATGCTAAAGGAATAATTTCCTAAAGGTTTTGAGTGTTTTTAAAATTTTTCATTTTTTGGCAAAAACTTAAGGTCCGCGGTCTAAGTTTTTTCATATTTTCAGCCATATCTGGTGTCCCATGTAGCTTCCGCAGCTGGCCTCCAATACTATTCCTTTTAACTAGGATGTTATGCTGGATGCTAAAGGAATAATTTCCTAAAGGTTTTGAGTGTTTTTAAAATTTTTCATTTTTTGGCAAAAACTTAAGGTCCGCGGTCTAAGTTTTTTCCTATTTTCAGCCATATCTGGTGTCCCATGTAGCTTCCGCAGCAGGCCTCCAATACCATTCCTTTTAACTAGGATGTTATGCTGGATGCTAAAGTACTAATTTCCTAAAGGTTTTGAGTGTTTTTAAAATGTTTCATTTTTTGGCAAAAACTTAAGGTCCGCGGTCTAAGTTTTTTCATATTTTCAGCCATATCTGGTGTTCCATGTAGCTTCCGCAGCAGGCCTCCAATACCATTCCTTTTAACTAGGATGTTATGCTGGATGCTAAAGGAATAATTTCCTAAAGGTTTTGAGTGTTTTTAAAATTTTTCATTTTTTGGCAAAAACTTAAGGTCCGCGGTCTAAGTTTTTTCCTATTTTCAGCCATATCTGGTGTCCCATGTAGCTTCCACAGCAGGCCTCCAATACCATTCCTTTTAACTAGGATGTTATGCTGGATGCTAAAGGAATAATTTCCTAAAGGTTTTGAGCGTTTTTAAAATTTTTCATTTTTTGGCAAAAACTTAAGGTCCGCGGTCTAAGTTTTTTCCTATTTTCAGCCATATCTGGTGTCCCATGTAGCTTCCACAGCAGGCCTCCAATACCATTCCTTTTAACTAGGATGTTATGCTGGATGCTAAAGGAATAATTTCCTAAAGGTTTTGAGTGTTTTTAAAATTTTTCATTTTTTTGGCAAAAACTTAAGGTCCGCGGTCTAAGTTTTTTCATATTTTCAGCCATATCTGGTGTCCCATGTAGCTTCCACAGCAGGCCTCCAATACCATTCCTTTTAACTAGGATGTTATGCTGGATGCTAAAGGAATAATTTCCTAAAGGTTTTGAGTGTTTTTAAAATTTTTCATTTTTTGGCAAAAACTTAAGGTCCGCGGTCTAAGTTTTTTCCTATTTTCAGCCATATCTGGTGTCCCATGTAGCTTCCGCAGCAGGCCTCCAATACCATTCCTTTTAACTAGGATGTTATGCTGGATGCTAAAGGAATAATTTCCTAAAGGTTTTGAGTGTTTTTAAAATTTTTCATTTTTTGGCAAAAACTTAAGGTCCGCGGTCTAAGTTTTTTCATATTTTCAGCCATATCTGGTGTCCCATGTAGCTTCCGCAGCTGGCCTCCAATACTATTCCTTTTAACTAGGATGTTATGCTGGATGCTAAAGGAATAATTTCCTAAAGGTTTTGAGTGTTTTTAAAATTTTTCATTTTTTGGCAAAAACTTAAGGTCCGCGGTCTAAGTTTTTTCCTATTTTCAGCCATATCTGGTGTCCCATGTAGCTTCCGCAGCAGGCCTCCAATACCATTCCTTTTAACTAGGATGTTATGCTGGATGCTAAAGTACTAATTTCCTAAAGGTTTTGAGTGTTTTTAAAATGTTTCATTTTTTGGCAAAAACTTAAGGTCCGCGGTCTAAGTTTTTTCATATTTTCAGCCATATCTGGTGTTCCATGTAGCTTCCGCAGCAGGCCTCCAATACCATTCCTTTTAACTAGGATGTTATGCTGGATGCTAAAGGAATAATTTCCTAAAGGTTTTGAGTGTTTTTAAAATTTTTCATTTTTTGGCAAAAACTTAAGGTCCGCGGTCTAAGTTTTTTCCTATTTTCAGCCATATCTGGTGTCCCATGTAGCTTCCACAGCAGGCCTCCAATACCATTCCTTTTAACTAGGATGTTATGCTGGATGCTAAAGGAATAATTTCCTAAAGGTTTTGAGCGTTTTTAAAATTTTTCATTTTTTGGCAAAAACTTAAGGTCCGCGGTCTAAGTTTTTTCCTATTTTCAGCCATATCTGGTGTCCCATGTAGCTTCCACAGCAGGCCTCCAATACCATTCCTTTTAACTAGGATGTTATGCTGGATGCTAAAGGAATAATTTCCTAAAGGTTTTGAGTGTTTTTAAAATTTTTCATTTTTTTGGCAAAAACTTAAGGTCCGCGGTCTAAGTTTTTTCATATTTTCAGCCATATCTGGTGTCCCATGTAGCTTCCACAGCAGGCCTCCAATACCATTCCTTTTAACTAGGATGTTATGCTGGATGCTAAAGGAATAATTTCCTAAAGGTTTTGAGTGTTTTTAAAATTTTTCATTTTTTGGCAAAAACTTAAGGTCCGCGGTCTAAGTTTTTTCCTATTTTCAGCCATATCTGGTGTCCCATGTAGCTTCCGCAGCAGGCCTCCAATACCATTCCTTTTAACTAGGATGTTATGCTGGATGCTAAAGGAATAATTTCCTAAAG
Organism: Spea bombifrons; assembly: GCF_027358695.1. Classification (NCBI taxonomy): domain Eukaryota; kingdom Metazoa; phylum Chordata; class Amphibia; order Anura; family Pelobatidae; genus Spea; species Spea bombifrons. The sequence goes on along the minus strand of NC_071095.1, from coordinate 42,636,149 downwards.
GTTTTGAGTGTTTTTAAAATTTTTCATTTTTTGGCAAAAACTTAAGGTCCGCGGTCTAAGTTTTTTCCTATTTTCAGCCATATCTGGTGTCCCATGTAGCTTCCGCAGCAGGCCTCCAATACCATTCCTTTTAACTAGGATGTTATGCTGGATGCTAAAGGAATAATTTCCTAAAGGTTTTGAGTGTTTTTAAAATTTTTCATTTTTTGGCAAAAACTTAAGGTCCGCGGTCTAAGTTTTTTCCTATTTTCAGCCATATCTGGTGTCCCATGTAGCTTCCGCAGCAGGCCTCCAATACCATTCCTTTTAACTAGGATGTTATGCTGGATGCTAAAGGAATAATTTCCTAAAGGTTTTGAGTGTTTTTAAAATTTTTCATTTTTTGGCAAAAACTTAAGGTCCGCGGTCTAAGTTTTTTCCTATTTTCAGCCATATCTGGTGTCCCATGTAGCTTCCGCAGCAGGCCTCCAATACCATTCCTTTTAACTAGGATGTTATGCTGGATGCTAAAGGAATAATTTCCTAAAGGTTTTGAGTGTTTTTAAAATGTTTCATTTTTTGGCAAAAACTTAAGGTCCGCGGTCTAAGTTTTTTCATATTTTCAGCCATATCTGGTGTTCCATGTAGCTTCCGCAGCAGGCCTCCAATACCATTCCTTTTAACTAGGATGTTATGCTGGATGCTAAAGGAATAATTTCCTAAAGGTTTTGAGTGTTTTTAAAATTTTTCATTTTTTGGCAAAAACTTAAGGTCCGCGGTCTAAGTTTTTTCATATTTTCAGCCATATCTGGTGTCCCATGTAGCTTCCGCAGCTGGCCTCCAATACTATTCCTTTTAACTAGTTTGTTATGCTGGATGCTAAAGGAATAATTTCCTAAAGGTTTTGAGTGTTTTTAAAATTTTTCATTTTTTGGCAAAAACTTAAGGTCCGCGGTCTAAGTTTTTTCCTATTTTCAGCCATATCTGGTGTCCCATGTAGCTTCCGCAGCAGGCCTCCAATACCATTCCTTTTAACTAGGATGTTATGCTGGATGCTAAAGGAATAATTTCCTAAAGGTTTTGAGTGTTTTTAAAATTTTTCATTTTTTGGCAAAAACTTAAGGTCCGCGGTCTAAGTTTTTTCATATTTTCAGCCATATCTGGTGTCCCATGTAGCTTCCACAGCAGGCCTCCAATACCATTCCTTTTAACTAGGATGTTATGCTGGATGCTAAAGGAATAATTTCCTAAAGGTTTTGAGTGTTTTTAAAATTTTTCATTTTTTGGCAAAAACTTAAGGTCCGCGGTCTAAGTTTTTTCCTATTTTCAGCCATATCTGGTGTCCCATGTAGCTTCCGCAGCAGGCCTCCAATACCATTCCTTTTAACTAGGATGTTATGCTGGATGCTAAAGGAATAATTTCCTAAAGGTTTTGAGTGTTTTTAAAATTTTTCATTTTTTGGCAAAAACTTAAGGTCCGCGGTCTAAGTTTTTTCCTATTTTCAGCCATATCTGGTGTCCCATGTAGCTTCCGCAGCAGGCCTCCAATACCATTCCTTTTAACTAGGATGTTATGCTGGATGCTAAAGGAATAATTTCCTAAAGGTTTTGAGTGTTTTTAAAATTTTTCATTTTTTGGCAAAAACTTAAGGTCCGCGGTCTAAGTTTTTTCATATTTTCAGCCATATCTGGTGTCCCATGTAGCTTCCGCAGCTGGCCTCCAATACTATTCCTTTTAACTAGGATGTTATGCTGGATGCTAAAGGAATAATTTCCTAAAGGTTTTGAGTGTTTTTAAAATTTTTCATTTTTTGGCAAAAACTTAACGTCCGCGGTCTAAGTTTTTTCCTATTTTCAGCCATATCTGGTGTCCCATGTAGCTTCCACAGCAGGCCTCGAATACCATTCCTTTTAACTAGGATGTTATGCTGGATGCTAAAGGAATAATTTCCTAAAGGTTTTGAGTGTTTTTAAAATTTTTCATTTTTTGGCAAAAACTTAAGGTCCGCGGTCTAAGTTTTTTCCTATTTTCAGCCATATCTGGTGTCCCATGTAGCTTCCGCAGCAGGCCTCCAATACCATTCCTTTTAACTAGGATGTTATGCTGGATGCTAAAGGAATAATTTCCTAAAGGTTTTGAGTGTTTTTAAAATTTTTCATTTTTTGGCAAAAACTTAAGGTCCGCGGTCTAAGTTTTTTCCTATTTTCAGCCATATCTGGTGTCCCATGTAGCTTCCGCAGCAGGCCTCCAATACCATTCCTTTTAACTAGGATGTTATGCTGGATGCTAAAGGAATAATTTCCTAAAGGTTTTGAGTGTTTTTAAAATTTTTCATTTTTTGGCAAAAACTTAAGGTTTAAGTTTTTTCATATTTTCAGCCATATCTGGTGTCCCATGTAGCTTCCACAGCAGGCCTCCAATACCATTCCTTTTAACTAGGATGTTATGCTGGATGCTAAAGGAATAATTTCCTAAAGGTTTTGAGTGTTTTTAAATTTTTTCATTTTTTGGCAAAAACTTAAGGTCCGCGGTCTCAGTTTTTTCATATTTTCAGCCATATCTGGTGTCCCATGTAGCTTCCGCAGCAGGCCTCCAATACCATTCCTTTTTACTAGGATGTTATGCTGGATGCTAAAGGAATAATTTCATAAAGGTTTTGAGTGTTTTTAAAATTTTTCATTTTTTGGCAAAAACTTAAGGTCCGCGGTCTAAGTTTTTTCCTATTTTCAGCCATATCTGGTGTCCCATGTAGCTTCCGCAGCAGGCCTCCAATACCATTCCTTTTAACTAGGATGTTATGCTGGATGCTAAAGGAATAATTTCCTAAAGGTTTTGAGTGTTTTTAAAATTTTTCATTTTTTGGCAAAAACTTAAGGTCCGCGGTCTAAGTTTTTTCATATTTTCAGCCATATCTGGTGTCCCATGTAGCTTCCGCAGCAGGCCTCCAATACCATTCCTTTTAACTAGGATGTTATGCTGGATGCTAAAGGAATAATTTCCTAAAGGTTTTGAGTGTTTTTAAAATTTTTCATTTTTTGGCAAAAACTTAAGGTCCGCGGTCTAAGTTTTTTCCTATTTTCAGCCATATCTGGTGTCCCATGTAGCTTCCGCAGCAGGCCTCCAATACCATTCCTTTTAACTAGGATGTTATGCTGGATGCTAAAGGAATAATTTCCTAAAGGTTTTGAGTGTTTTTAAAATTTTTCATTTTTTGGCAAAAACTTAAGGTTTAAGTTTTTTCATATTTTCAGCCATATCTGGTGTCCCATGTAGCTTCCACAGCAGGCCTCCAATACCATTCCTTTTAACTAGGATGTTATGCTGGATGCTAAAGGAATAATTTCCTAAAGGTTTTGAGTGTTTTTAAATTTTTTCATTTTTTGGCAAAAACTTAAGGTCCGCGGTCTCAGTTTTTTCATATTTTCAGCCATATCTGGTGTCCCATGTAGCTTCCGCAGCAGGCCTCCAATACCATTCCTTTTTACTAGGATGTTATGCTGGATGCTAAAGGAATAATTTCATAAAGGTTTTGAGTGTTTTTAAAATTTTTCATTTTTTGGCAAAAACTTAAGGTCCGCGGTCTAAGTTTTTTCCTATTTTCAGCCATATCTGGTGTCCCATGTAGCTTCCGCAGCAGGCCTCCAATACCATTCCTTTTAACTAGGATGTTATGCTGGATGCTAAAGGAATAATTTCCTAAAGGTTTTGAGTGTTTTTAAAATTTTTCATTTTTTGGCAAAAACTTAAGGTCCGCGGTCTAAGTTTTTTCATATTTTCAGCCATATCTGGTGTCCCATGTAGCTTCCGCAGCAGGCCTCCAATACCATTCCTTTTAACTAGGATGTTATGCTGGATGCTAAAGGAATAATTTCCTAAAGGTTTTGAGTGTTTTTTAAATTTTTCATTTTTTGGCAAAACACTAAAGGTCCGCGGTCTAAATTTTTTCATATTTTCAGCCATATCTGGTGTCCCATGTAGCTTCCGCAGCAGGCCTCCAATACCATTCCTTTTAACTAGGATGTTATGCTGGATGCTAAAGGAATAATTTCCTAAAGGTTTTGAGTGTTTTTAAAATTTTTCATTTTTTGGCAAAAACTTAAGGTCCGCGGTCTAAGTTTTTTCATATTTTCAGCCATATCTGGTGTCCCATGTACCTTCCACAGCAGGCCTCCAATACCATTCCTTTTAACTAGGATGTTATGCTGGATGCTAAAGGAATAATTTCCTAAAGGTTTTGAGTGTTTTTAAAATTTTTCATTTTTTGGCAAAAACTTAAGGTCCGCGGTCTAAGTTTTTTCATATTTTCAGCCATATCTGGTGTCCCATGTAGCTTCCACAGCAGGCCTCCAATACCATTCCTTTTAACTAGGATGTTATGCTGGATGCTAAAGGAATAATTTCCTAAAGGTTTTGAGTGTTTTTAAAATTTTTCATTTTTTGGCAAAAACTTAAGGTCCGCGGTCTAAGTTTTTTCCTATTTTCAGCCATATCTGGTGTCCCATGTAGCTTCCACAGCAGGCCTCCAATACCATTCCTTTTAACTAGGATGTTATGCTGGATGCTAAAGGAATAATTTCCTAAAGGTTTTGAGTGTTTTTTAAATTTTTCATTTTTTGGCAAAACACTAAAGGTCCGCGGACTAAGTTTTTTCATATTTTCAGCCATATCTGGTGTCCCATGTAGCTTCCGCAGCAGGCCTCCAATACCATTCCTTTTAACTAGGATGTTATGCTGGATGCTAAAGGAATAATTTCCTAAAGGTTTTGAGTGTTTTTTAAATTTTTCATTTTTTGGCAAAAATTTAAGGTCCGCGGTCTAAGTTTTTTCATATTTTCAGCCATATCTGGTGTCCCATGTAGCTTCCACAGCAGGCCTCCAATACCATTCCTTTTAACTAGGATGTTATGCTGGATGCTAAAGGAATAATTTCCTAAAGGTTTTGAGTGTTTTTAAAATTTTTCATTTTTTGGCAAAAACTTAAGGTCCGCGGTCTAAGTTTTCTCCTATTTTCAGCCATATCTGGTGTCCCATGTAGCTTCCGCAGCAGGCCTCCAATACCATTCCTTTTAACTAGGATGTTATGCTGGATGCTAAAGGAATAATTTCCTAAAGGTTTTGAGTGTTTTTAAAATTTTTCATTTTTTGGCAAAAACTTAAGGTCCGCGGTCTAAGTTTTTTCATATTTTCAGCCATATCTGGTGTCCCATGTAGCTTCCACAGCAGGCCTCCAATACCATTCCTTTTAACTAGGATGTTATGCTGGATGCTAAAGGAATAATTTCCTAAAGGTTTTGAGTGTTTTTAAATTTTTTCATTTTTTGGCAAAAACTTAAGGTCCGCGGTCTCAGTTTTTTCATATTTTCAGCCATATCTGGTGTCCCATGTAGCTTCCGCAGCAGGCCTCCAATACCATTCCTTTTTACTAGGATGTTATGCTGGATGCTAAAGGAACAATTTCCTGAAGGTTTTGAGTGTTTTTAAAATTTTTCATTTTTTGGCAAAACACTAAAGGTCCGCGGACTAAGTTTTTTCATATTTTCAGCCATATCTGGTCTCCCATGTAGCTTCCACACCAGGCCTCCAATACCATTCCTTTTAACTAGGATGGTATGCTGGATGCTAAAGGAATAATTTCCTAAAGGTTTTGAGTGTTTTTTAAATTTTTCATTTTTTGGCAAAAATTTAAGGTCCGCGGTCTAAGTTTTTTCATATTTTCAGCCATATCTGGTGTCCCATGTAGCTTCCACAGCAGGCCTCCAATACCATTCCTTTTAACTAGGATGTTATGCTGGATGCTAAAGGAATAATTTCCTAAAGGTTTTGAGTGTTTTTAAAATTTTTCATTTTTTGGCAAAAACTTAAGGTTTAAGTTTTTTCATATTTTCAGCCATATCTGGTGTCCCATGTAGCTTCCACAGCAGGCCTCCAATACCATTCCTTTTAACTAGGATGTTATGCTGGATGCTAAAGGAATAATTTCCTAAAGGTTTTGAGTGTTTTTAAAATTTTTCATTTTTTGGCAAAAACTTAAGGTTTAAGTTTTTTCATATTTTCAGCCATATCTGGTGTCCCATGTAGCTTCCACAGCAGGCCTCCAATACCATTCCTTTTAACTAGGATGTTATGCTGGATGCTAAAGGAATAATTTCCTAAAGGTTTTGAGTGTTTTTAAAATTTTTCATTTTTTGGCAAAAACTTAAGGTCCGCGGTCTAAGTTTTTTCCTATTTTCAGCCATATCTGGTGTCCCATGTAGCTTCCACAGCAGGCCTCCAATACCATTCCTTTTAACTAGGATGTTATGCTGGATGCTAAAGGAATAATTTCCTAAAGGTTTTGAGTGTTTTTAAAATTTTTCATTTTTTGGCAAAAACTTAAGGTTTAAGTTTTTTCATATTTTCAGCCATATCTGGTGTCCCATGTAGCTTCCACAGCAGGCCTCCAATACCATTCCTTTTAACTAGGATGTTATGCTGGATGCTAAAGGAATAATTTCCTAAAGGTTTTGAGTGTTTTTAAATTTTTTCATTTTTTGGCAAAAACTTAAGGTCCGCGGTCTCAGTTTTTTCCTATTTTCAGCCATATCTGGTGTCCCATGTAGCTTCCGCAGCAGGCCTCCAATACCATTCCTTTTTACTAGGATGTTATGCTGGATGCTAAAGGAATAATTTCATAAAGGTTTTGAGTGTTTTTAAAATTTTTCATTTTTTGGCAAAAACTTAAGGTCCGCGGTCTAAGTTTTTTCATATTTTCAGCCATATCTGGTGTCCCATGTACCTTCCACAGCAGGCCTCCAATACCATTCCTTTTAACTATGATGTTATGCTGGATGCTAAAGGAATAATTTCCTAAAGGTTTTGAGTGTTCTTAAAATTTTTCATTTTTTGGCAAAAACTTAAGGTCCGCGGTCTAAGTTTTTTCATATTTTCAGCCATATCTGGTGTCCCATGTAGCTTCCGCAGCAGGCCTCCAATACCATTCCTTTTAACTAGGATGTTATACTGGATGCTAAAGGAATAATTTCCTAAAGGTTTTGAGTGTTTTTAAAATTTTTCATTTTTTTGGCAAAATCTTAGGGTCCGCGGTCTAAGTTTTTTCATATTTTCAGCCATATCTGGTGTCCCATGTAGCTTCCACAGCAGGCCTCCAATACCATTCCTTTTAACTAGGATGTTATGCTGGATGCTAAAGGAATAATTTCCTAAAGGTTTTGAGTGTTTTTTAAATTTTTCATTTTTTGGCAAAAACTTAAGGTCCGCGGTCTAAGTTTTTTCATATTTTCAGCCATATCTGGTGTCCCATGTAGCTTCCGCAGCAGGCCTCCAATACCATTCCTTTTAACTAGGATGTTATGCTGGATGCTAAAGGAATAATTTCCTAAAGGTTTTGAGTGTTTTTTAAATTTTCCATTTTTTGGCAAAAACTTAAGGTCCGCGGTCTAAGTTTTTTCATATTTTCAGCCATATCTGGTGTCCCATGTAGCTTCCGCAGCAGGCCTCCAATACCATTCCCTTTAACTAGGATATTATGCTGGATGGTAAAGGAATAATTTCCTAAAGGTTTTGAGTGTTTTTAAAATTTTTCATTTTTTTGGCAAAATCTTAGGGTCCGCGGTCTAAGTTTTTTCATATTTTCAGCCATATCTGGTGTCCCATGTAGCTTCCACAGCAGGCCTCCAATACCATTCATTTTAACTAGGATGTTATGCTGGATGCTAAAGGAATAATTTCCTAAAGGTTTTGAGTGTTTTTAAAATTTTTCATTTTTTGGCAAAAACTTAAGGTCCGCGGTCTAAGTTTTTTCCTATTTTCAGCCATATCTGGTGTCCCATGTAGCTTCCGCAGCAGGCCTCCAATACCATTCCTTTTAACTAGGATGTTATGCTGGATGCTAAAGGAATAATTTCCTAAAGGTTTTGAGTGTTTTTTAAATTTTCCATTTTTTGGCAAAAACTTAAGGTCCGCGGTCTAAGTTTTTTCATATTTTCAGCCATATCTGGTGTCCCATGTAGCTTCCGCAGCAGGCCTCCAATACCATTCCCTTTAACTAGGATATTATGCTGGATGGTAAAGGAATAATTTCCTAAAGGTTTTGAGTGTTTTTAAAATTTTTCATTTTTTGGCAAAAACTTAGGGTCCGCGGTCTAAGTTTTTTCCTATTTTCAGCCATATCTGGTGTCCCATGTAGCTTCCACAGCAGGCCTCCAATACCATTCCTTTTAACTAGGATGTTATGCTGGATGCTAAAGGAATAATTTCCTAAAGGTTTTGAGTGTTTTTTAAATTTTTTATTTTTTGGCAAAAACTTAAGGTCCGCGGTCTAAGTTTTTTCATATTTTCAGCCATATCTGGTGTCCCATGTAGCTTCCACAGCAGGCCTCCAATACCATTCCTTTTAACTAGGATGTTATGCTGGATGCTAAAGGAATAATTTCCTAAAGGTTTTGAGCGTTTTTTAAAAAATTTATTTTTTTGGCAAAATCTTATGGTCCGGGGTCTAAGTTTTTTCAGATTTTCAGCCATATCTGGTGTCCCAGACACTCTAGGACACTTTATTAAGCGAGAACAAACAAAAGCAGCATTTTGGCCAAACAGGGCCTTTGTCAAGCTAACACTTCACTCCAAATCACACCCTTAAGTATTGAGTATAATTCTATACAATCCAATCAGGTTCAGTAAAAAGTCACACCAAGTAATGCAAACAATTAGTGATAATTACTTATCTTATTTAAAAAACAATCAGCAAGTAATTTAAAAACATCAAATAGTTAAAATGTTTACATCTACATTATACAGTATATTACAAATAATCAGACATTAATAGCACATATTAATCAAATCCTAAGTAAATACCTTGTGTCTCCATAGCTTAATCTCTTCCTGTTGCCCTTCTGCCAATTTCTGATCATGTGACCAGACCAAACCATATGATTGCATGATGACATCACGCCAAAAAAAAAAAAAAAAAAAGATTAGATATTCCCAAGCGGTCTCCCATCCAGGTGCTAACCAGTTCCAATCCTGCTTAGCTTCTGAAATCAGACGAGATCAGACAAGATCAGGAACATTCAGGATGGTATTGCCTAAAAACATATGTCATCAAATCTCCCAAAAAGGGGAAGAACGTGTATCGGCAGAACGGTCATCAGGACGACTAAGTACATATAATCTAGACACAATCATTTAATAACATTAAAGAGCCACAACAATAAAGTAAAATGGGGAGAAAAAAAGAAAAAGAAATACTACAAGCAAATATGCAATTAAAGTTTTAAGCACATAGCATACTGCCCTATACCCAAATTAGTCCATATTCTGAACAAAGTGCAAATTTAAGTGTATTAAAATATTAAGCATCTGAATTTAAAAAAGTAAAAAAGTGCAGTTTGTCAAAAAATACAATTAATTAAGGAGTATAATATTGTCTACAAAAAAATATTGGAAAATGATATTAAATCACATATATATAAAAGTGTAAGAATCATGTCAAAGACAAATATAAATAGCTAGACATGTGTCCTCTTATACCTCTTAATATCCCTATATTACATCATACATATAAAGTGATAATGTGTACTATGTTACACATTTAAAGTGACAGTGTATTAAAGTGAACCAAATTTGGCAAGTGTATAAAATTAAAACTTATAAATTTGTTTCAATAAAAGTGTATAAGAAATCTTAATACTAAATGGAAAAGTAGAACACCTGCATATTATTGCTCGAAGATGAGTGTGTGAAGTTCTAAAAGTGAACCAGCACCAATTTTCAAAGAATCTGCGAAAAACATAAAAAGGTTAAGTTAATTACTATCAAAAATATCAAAGGTTCACTAAAAAATATAAAACTCATCACTATTCAAATGAGAGATGTCACATCATAATCAAAATGTAACCCTTTTGGACTAAGAGTATTCAGCTCTCTAATCCAAAATGCTTCACGGTAAAGCAGTTTTTTAAGTCGATCTCCCCTTCTTAAATTTTCTGGAATCTGTTGAATAATCTGATATTTCAGTTGGGCAATGTTGTGGCGGGACTCAGAGAAATGAGCCAGGACTGGTAATTCAAGTAACCCAGTCCTGATGGTAGACTTATGCTTTGAAAATCTCTCTCTCATTCTCTGAGTAGTCTGCCCAACATACAAAAGACCACAAGGACATTTCAGGAGATATACCACATAAGAAGCGTTACATGTCACATACTGATTAACAGTGTATTTTCTTCCTCCATGTGGATGATGCACAACAGAGCCCTGTATCATCGAGTGACAAGAACTACAATTAAAAAAGGGAAAATTCCCAACCTTAGATGTCGAAGTAGAGGGTTCCACAGAAAGCTGAGTGTGTACCAATTTATCCTTTAGTGAAGGGCATCTCTTAAACGCCATAAATGGTTTTTGGCCAAACCCGGGAACAACTGGATAACTAAAAGACAGAATATTCCAATTTTTATTAATGATCTTCCTGGTCTTCATGGAAAAAACACCATATTATGATACAAACTTAATTCTGTAGTCATTTCTGTACCTCTCAGTGGTGACAAAAAGTTCTGCTCTATTTTTCGCTTGGACCACTGACAACTGTTTATCCAGTAAAGAGGATGTGTCCTATGTAGCTTCCATAGCTGGCGTCCAAAACCTTTCCTTTTAACTTGGATGTTATGTGAGATGCTAAATGAATTATTTCCTAAATGTTTTGAGTGTTTTAAAAAAAAAAAAATATTTTTTGGCAAAATCATAAGGTCCACGGTCTACGTTTTTTCATATTTTCAGCCATATGTGGTGTCCATGTAGCTTCCACAGCAGGCCTCCAACTCTTAAACGAGATCAAGGACTTGGATTAAGGTCAGAGTCTTTACATGGGCAGACTAGATGGGCTGAATGGTTCCTATGGAATCAAAGATTTTAACAAGGGTAAGGGACCTGACAATTTTAGGCTGGTAGTGCATTTAGCTGTAACATGGCCACTGAGATCAGACCGTTAATGGAAGAAAGAAAGGACAGAGAGGGAGGGGATGTTACTAAATTGGCAATACCATGTTAAATAAGGAGGGGAGAATGGGCAAGGGGCGGTCAGTATGGGTTGGTAAAAGTAACGATTGGTGAAACAAGTGGCAAAAGAGAGCGTCTTCCTTAAACCTTCTAGGTGGCGAGGTATTAGAGGACTGAAGCAGATGACTGAATTATTTAGGGGGGGTGGTCGCAAAACATACAGAATTAAGCAAAGAGAGAAGCATACAAAAGATGAATGAAACAGGGAGGCAAAGAAACAGTTGTATCAAGGGAACAAGAGGAAGAGGGGGGTCTATGAGCAGCAGAACTGTTTGATGGGAGGAAGGGACAGAAGGGCGACATGGAGAGAGTGCTGCGCAGACTGTGTTGGTACTTAATAAAAATAAACCTACATGTTCATACTCACTCGTTGAAAGGCTCACTCAAAGGCTGGTTCCACACTCTGTGGCCACACATAACGGTGGTTTTGCAAATGCTTGCCCAACTACGGACCATCTTACCTCCCTCTCTCTGATTGGTCAGCCCTGGTCAGGTGACACCGCCCACCAATCAGGAGGCTAGGGCTGAGGGGCAGCCCCTGATTGGCTGAGCCTAGTCAGCTGACTCTAGCAACCAATCAGCAGCTGGCCCAGGTTTCCCTCTCTCTGATTGGTCAGCCCTGGACAGGTGACACCACCCACCATTCAGGTCGCTAGGGCTGAGGGGCAGCTACTGCTTGACTAAGATAAGCCTGTCTTGGCTCATCAAGCGAGAGAAAGTCTCCAGCAGTCACTTCCTTAAGAGAGTATTCCCTGGAAATAGGGTTGACGGGAGAGTCCATATTGCCCATACTGCTTCTCCTGTATAGTGCATAATTAAATGGTCAGGGATTTTTCAGCGACATCTCATTGACTTAGCTATGCATTATACAGGGCCAGCCAAGCTCTTTACGCTGCAGAAACGTATTAATAATTCGGCAATTAGAATGTATAGCAAAGTCAAGGAGTTTAAATCAGGTCTCTGCCATAGACGTGCTTCTGATATTGAGGTGGTCTGTTATAGCAACAATCCACAAATAGCCAGGACTATCTTGTCCAGAGCTGCAAATTCACTCAAATTAAACCCCTATGTTTGCTTTTGTACAACAGTCCATGAATCCTCACACTGGAGGAGGGAAAGCAGAAGGCTACATACCAAAGGAATATAAAATAATAATAATACACACACACTTAAATAATTTTTTTTGAACTTAAAATTTTTATTATTTTATAGTTGTTTGTTTCATACCAAAATGCATGGAAAGCGAAGTGGTTACAACATAGCACTCGCGACACAAGGTCGATGGAACAGATCGGTGAAATCAAGCAGATATTGCGAGTACAGAAAAGTAATCGGTACATTGTAACGAGCGAGAAGACGGCGCTATCCCACACATATGAAGAAAATAGAACCATGTTGGAAACATAAGACAGCAGTCAAAAACTGAAAAAGGAAAAAAAAAATAAAAAGAAAAGAAAACGTCCCAATGGCAGGTGGTGCGTTCGAGTGATATGCAGATAAGGTGTACACAATAAAGGAGCATGACAAATGCGGATCGAGAGAGGCACTAGCAGCAGGCAGATGACGGCCACCAAATCATGATACAGTTTCGTCAATACACACAATAAAGAAATTATACAAAATATTGCAGGCTGGACGCGACTCTCCACAGCAAACCCCAACAAATGACACGTTAAGAACGCCAACAAGGTTCCGACCTGTATTGGAGCCAAGGGGACCATATTTTATCGTACAAAGGAAGCTGTAGCTCATTAATAAAAGAAAATTTTTCCATAACATGGACTCTCTCCAGTATTACGTGAATGTCCGACATGTGAGGTGTAGTACGAGATTTCCAATTACGAGCTATGAGGGATTTCATGGCCAAAAAAATATGGATAATAAGTTTACGGGAGGGAGAATCCACATAGTCTGGGAACATATGTAAAATAGCTATCTCAGGTTCGAGAGGAAGGCGCACACCCAATGAGGAGGAGATGAACGTAAATATTTTTTGCCAGGTAGACATAATAGGGGGGCACGACCACCAGACATGTAGCATAGAGCCAACATCCTGGCATCCCTTCCAACACGTAGGGGAACTGGAAGGAAATAAATGGGAAAGGCGAAGCGGAGTGAGATACCACCTGCAAACAATTTTTTTCTGCAGTTCGAGGTGGTTAGTGCAGTGTGTGACTCCCCTCATAGCCTCCTCAGATGCCAGCCACCTTTCCAGTGGAAAGGAAGAACCAAGTTCCTTCTCCCAGGCAAACATATGAGGAAGCTTGTGGTCCCACATACGGGAGATGAGTGCAGAATAGCAAATAGACAACATACCTCTTTTCGGAGAGGATCTACCGCATAATCGAACTATAGGATGAGATGAAACAATATCAACTAGGGGAGATTTAGAGCGGGAGGTTAGTAGATGTCTAATTTGAAGATATTTATAAAAATCACGTGACGGAATGGACAATCGTGTGTGGATGTCAGTGAATGTACACATGTCCTGTTGATGGAATAAGTCTCCAATACGAAGGGGATGCGAAAAATTCCAATTGTGTATGTCTAGGTCTGGGATGAGGCACATGAGTGAAGTTAGCGGAGTGGCCTTCGTGATGGAGGATAAGGCAGGCAGGAACCGCGACACTGCAGACCAGACATGGAACGTGCATGTAGTGGTGGGAGGAAGAGGGGGAAGTATAGGGCGAAGACGAGAGGGTAGCCATAGGAGTTGACTCACTGAAAGTGGGGCTAACATGGAGTTTTCTCGAGGCACCCAACTAGGAATATCCTCCCTGGAGTGAAAGAGAACCGCTTGGGATAAGATAGAGGCCCTATAGTACGCCTCAATATTGGGCGCCCCCAGACCACCTTTAAAACGCGGCGTAAAAAAAGCTTGTCTCAAAACCCTCGACCTCCCCCCGTTATTAATAAAGTCGTTCAAAATGTGTTGTACTTGTGTAAAAAAACTATGCAGGATAACGATCGGGACTGCTCTGAAGACATAACAACCTGGGAAGGATCATCATTTTGACTGAGGCTATCCTGCCCATCCAGGAGAGGTCGAACGAACGCCAAGCCTGGAGCTCACCTTGAATAGATTTCCATGTCTGAAATGCATTAAAAGTATTAGGCTTAGCCAGATTTTTAGGGAGTTTAATCCCTAGATAAGAGATATAATCTTTCCGCCAGTCGAATGCATATGAAGAGCGAAGGGAATGAGAGAGTGAAAAGGGTAAGTTTAAAGGCATAGCCTGCGTTTTACTAAGATTGAGCTTGTGGTAGGAAACTCGGGCATAACTATCAAATTGCTCCAGCAGTGCGGTCAGTGAGGAGGAAGGATTTGTAATCGCCGCCAATATGTCATCCGCAAACAAACCAAGAACAGAGGAATCACCGTTGCGGCCTAAAAAACCAGATAAGAGGATCGGATCGTATCTTTTGGGCCAAAGGCTCCAAAGCCAGGGTGTAGAGCAGTGGGGAAAGGGGACAGCCCTGCCTCGTCCCATTGGAAATAGAGAAAGGAGCAGAGAGAAAACCAGAAAAATTAACAGACGCTGAAGGCGTAGAATACAAGGCCATGATAGTGCGAATCACAGATGGAGGAAAATCAAATTTACTAAGAACCGATGAAAGAAAAACCCAATGTAAACGGTCAAAGGCCTTTTCTGCATCAAAAGAAATAAAAAGACCAGGATTAGAGGTGCGTGCTACGTCCCAAGATAATTTCAAAAATTTACGGGTATTGTCCACTGCTTGTCGGTGTCGAACAAAGCCTACTTGGTCAGTATGGAGGAGGGAAGGTAAGAGTAAGGAAAGTCGATTAGCAATAATTTTGTCATAAAGCTTAACATCCGTAGTAAGGAGGGAAATCGGACGAAAGTGTGCGCATCTGTCAGGGGATTTACCCGGTTTAGGCAATGTCACTATGTGGGCATGCAAGTTTTCTGTCGGGATAGTGCCAGTGGACATGAAAGAACGAAAAAGTTTTAGAATGTGCGGCCCCAAAATCGGAAAAAAAGTCTTGTAATAATGGCTAGAGAAACCATCCGGACCAGGGGCAGACTTAGCTTTGATCTGAGAGACAGTAGCCTGAATCTCATCAATATCCAATGGGGATTCTAAGATTTGGATCATGTTGGCAGTGAGTGTGGGGAGAGTCAATGAATCTAAGTACCGGTTAATGACGTCATGAGTAGGTTGGGGAGTGTGCGCGTCGTCAGAAAGATTGTAAAGAGAAGCATAGTAAGAAGCAAATTCCTCAGCTATATGGGAAGGATTCTTTAGAGTGGAACCCGAGGCCGAGAAAATAAATTGGGGACGAGACAGGGCCGTCACATGCCGGAGCTTATTCGCCAGCATCGTGTCAGCTTTGTTGCCCTTAAAGTAAAAGCGTTGGCGAAGGGAAAGGAGCATTTTGGCTGTCAATTGAGCTTGTATTGCCGCCAACCTAGATTTAACCTGTTGAATGCCTGAAATTAATTGAGGAGAGGAAACTTGTTTGTTAAGCCTTTCCAATTCATATAACTGGAGGAGAAGGGAATGTTTATCCCCCTCCTTCTCCCTCTCACGCTTAAGATGGGACGCTAGAGATATAAACTTGCCCCTGACAACAGCTTTGTGTGCGTTCCACAGTGATTCAATCGAAGAGACCGAATCTTGGTTTTCCTGAAAATATAATTCTAGCTGTGAATGAATTTGCACAACTATAGCCGGGTCAGAGAGCAGAGAGTTGTTGAGGCGCCAGGAACCTTTGCCCCGGAAAGGGTGAGGATTACTAAAAGACAAACATAATGGGGCATGGTCCGACCAACTAATAACATCTAAAGAGCAGTCCCGAATCGATTGTAAAAGAAACTTGTCAACCAAAATAACATCTATCCTCGTGTATGATTTGTGTAATGCAGAGAAGAAGGAGTAATCCCTTTCCGAAGGGTGAAACAAACGCCACACATCATATAACTGATAGGAATGCAAGGTGGAGGTAAGAGCCGCAGCCAGGGAACGTATACGTTTACCATAAGTGCCCGACGGGGGAGTTGAGGCATCCAACTTGGGGTCAAATACGGCATTGAGATCGCCACATAAAATAAGGGAACCTTTCTTAAAGGAAGTGACTTTGCGGAGTAACTTCTGAAAAGTAATTGAGAGGTATTAGGTGTATAGAAAGCAACCAATGTGTAAGTGACTGTGTTGATGATGCAGTTGAGGAATAAAAACCATCCCTGGGGGTCCACCATCTGGTCCAGTAGTTGAAAAGATACATGTCGGGAGACAAGAATTGAAACCCCAGCCCTACAAGATGAGGCCATGGAGTGATATTGCCATGGAAAATCTTTAGAGTATATGTGAGCAGGCTTTGAGCATTTTAAATGGGTCTCTTGCACACATAAAATTTGGGCGTGGGCCTTTTTTGCTTCGGAGAATAACATCCTCCTCTTGTGAGGGGTGTTAAGGCCATTAGCATTTATGGATAATAACTTAAGAGATGACATTAAGGGGAGGATAAAAGGATGAGCAAAAAAAGTGGAGTCTTAAAGTGAAATCGTGTAGTGTACAGTGGAAGACGGTGGAGACCCCCAGAGAAGGCAATACAACATGGGAGAGCCGCGTCCAATGCCCAAAACAAAACAAACAAAAAAAGTAAGGACCACATACCAGAAACACAATTGTAAAAAAGAAAATGGTGTGTACAGACCGCAACATGTGCAGAATGCAGAGACGACACTCCAGAGTATGACAACCGAAGTATAAATGTATGATGTAGAGCGAATTTAAAACAAAAAGTTACCGCCATCAGGACATGAACAATAAAAACTGAAAACATAACGTGGGAACATAAAAAAGAAAAAATGCTGCGTAGCCGAAAAGCAGTTGGCTGCCCAGGACGTGTATGGGCGCCACACGGGGAGGGAACCCCGTCCAGGTGTACCGTAACATGGTACCCACCGAGAGGGGAAGGGAAACCCCTGGAACGGCGAAGGAGAACCCCCAACTCCAAAGAGCCGAGACGTAGTTATACTAATAATGTGAAAAAATCAAAATCAAAAACGTCAATGTACGTCGTGGTGTGAAAAAGAAAAAAAGAAAGTCTAACGTGTATGAATGGCGTGTGATGCGAATAGTTAGGCAGTCACCAGAAAAAGGATACCGGCGGCGGAGAGATCAGGTGAGTGAAGCAGGCGACTTGGTGGGGACTGTATCCCACTCCAGCTGGAGGTGTTTCGGAGAGGATGCAGGAACAGGTGAGCGGGTCCTGGCGGTGCGCGGTGATGACGAATCCTGCGATGGAATGGCAAGTCCCCAGTCCGAAAGAAGCTGCAGGCCCTCCAATGGTGAAGCAATGGAGAGAGCCACTCCATCCTTGGAAAGGTTGATGCGCGTGGGGAAGCCCCAGTGGTAGGGAATCTTGTGTGCCCGGAGAGTGGAGGTGACGGAGGAGAAGGCCCTCCGTTGATGTAATGTATGCTGCGACAGGTCTTGAAAAAATTGCAGGTGTGAGTATTGAGCCGGTAAATCTTGCTTGTGACGCACCTTCAACATGAGTTGCTCCTTCAAATCATAGTTACATAGTTACATAGGCTGAAAAAAGACATGCGTCCATCAAGTTCAGCCTTTCCTATATCTGTTAATTTGTTGCTGTTGATCCAAAAGAAGGCAAAAAAACCCCGGCTTCGCTCTTTCCAATTTTGCACTAACCAGGGAAAAAAATTCCTTCTTGACCCCAAAATGGCAGTCAGATTTCTCCTTGGATCAATAAGCTGTTTCCCCATAATTAAAGATTATATCCCCCAATATTATGTTTTTCCAGGTATCCATCCAGTTGCAGTTTAAACGTCTGTACAGACTCTGATAAAACTACCTCTGCAGGCAGAGAATTCCACATCCTTATTGTCCTTACTGTAAAAAACCCTTTCCTCTGCTTTAGTCTAAATCTCCTTTCTTCCAGTCTAAACGCATGACCACGTGTCCTATGCATAGTCCTGTTTATGAACAGATTTCCACACAATGGTTTGTATTGGCCCCGAATATATTTATATAACGTTATCATATCCCCTCTGAGGCGACGTTTTTCTAAACTAAACAGATTTAAATTAGTTAACCTTTCTTCATAACTATAGTGCTCCATTCCTTTTATTAATTTTGTAGCCCGCCTCTGCACCCTTTCTAGTGCTATGATATCCTTCTTTAGAAAAGGTGCCCAAAATTGCACAGCATATTCAAGGTGCGGCCTTACCATTGATTTATACAGAGGCAAAATTATATCTTTATTACGCGACTTGATGCCCCTTTTTATACACGACAATACCTTACTGGCCTTAGCAACCGCAGACTGACACTGCACATTGTTGCCGAGTTTGTTGTCTATAACAATTCCCAAATCCTTCTCATTTGTCATTACCCCTAATTCACTACCGTTTAGGGTGTAGGTTGCTTGTGCATTTGCTACCCCGAAGTGCATAACTTTACATTTATCTACATTGAATTTCATCTGCCATTTGAGTGCCCAGTCCCCCAGTCTATCTAGATCCCTCTGCAGCACAGTAATATCCTGCTCGCCCTGTATAACTTTACCTAGTTTTGTGTCATCTGCAAACACAGAAACATGACTTTCAATGCCTACTGCCAGGTCATTTATAAATATGTTGAATAAAATTGGTCCCAGAACAGAACCCTGAGGGACACCACTTACCACTTTTGACCAGCTTGAAAATTTACCATTTATAACAACTCTCTGTTCTCTACCTCTAAGCCAATGTTCTACCCAAGAACAAGAATTTGCATCTAGGCCAATTTCTTTCAGTTTGAATACTAACCTATTGTGTGGAACCGTGTCAAACGCCTTGGCAAAATCCAAGTAGATTACATCCACTGCAACACCCTGATCTACACTTCTACTTACTTCTTCGTAGAATGCAATTAAATTAGTTTGACAGGACCTATGTTTCATAAAACCATGCTGATTTATGCTAATAATACTATTCTTCCCAAGGAATTCTTGAATATTATCCCTAAACAGCCCTTCAAATACTTTCCCAGCAACGGAAGTTAGGCTCACAGGTCTATAATTTCCGGGCACAGAGTTGGAACCCTTTTTGAAAATAGGAACCACATCTGCCTTCCTCCAATCCTCTGGTACAATTCCTGAAAGAAAAGAATCCCGAAAGATTAGAAACAGAGGTTCACTTATTTCCTGACACAGCTCCTTAAGTACTCGTGGGTGAATACCGTCAGGCCCTGGAGCCTTGTTAACATTAATTTTCTTTAGTTGCTGCAGCACCTTGTCCTGGGCCATCCACTCACAGTTTGACTGAAAATTTTTCTCAGTGGTCCTATGTATATCCATTGCCATAGGTTCCTCCATAACATATACTGAGGAAAAATAGTTATTTAAAGTTTCTGCTTTTTCCTGGTCCTCCTTAACCAACACTCCCCTCTCTGTTTTTAATGAACCTACGTTTTCATTCTTTGTTTTTTTAGAATTTATGTACTTAAAGAATTTTTTGGGGTTAGTTTTGCTCTCTTTGGCAATCACCCTCTCGTTTTCTAGTTTAGCCCATCTAATCACTTTTTTGCATGCTTTATTGGCTTCCTTATATCTTATATAGGATGCCTCCGATTTGTCCGATTTAAATGCTGTAAAAGCCATTTTCTTATTTTTAATTTCCTGCTTAACGACCCCACTAAGCCACATCGGTTTCAATTTGTTTCTTTTATATTTGTTTCCTAGTAGTACATACTGAGAAGTGTACCCTGCTAATATTTGTTTGAAAATACTCCATTTTTCCTCAGTATTTTTATCCCTGAAGAGTTTTTGCCAGTCAATAAGTTGTAAAGCTGCCCTTATCTTATTGAAATTGGCCTTCTTAAACTTATACGTTTTAGTATTCCCCATGGGCAATTTCTTTTTTGAGTTCATTTCAAAAGAGACCATATTGTGAATGTTAGACACAAGATCAACATTGTTTGTTATCACCAAATCCAAACAAGAATCCTTTCTAGTTGGTGCTTGTACCAGTTGTGACATGAAGGAGTCATTTAACAGGTTCAAAAATCTGGATCCCCTTGCAGAACTACTAGTCTCTCTATCCCAATTTATGTCCGGGTAATTAAAATCTCCAATAATTAACGCGTTACCCAGATGTGCAGCTTTCTCAATTTGTTCTAACAACTGCTCTTCCTCATCATTATTAACATTAGGTGGTTTATAACATATCCCAACCAGTAGTTCTTTTCCTTTTTTTTGCCCCAAGTTGATATCTACCCATAAAGCTTCCACAAATCCCTTGTCGCCTTCAAGATGCTTAATATTTGACTTTAGCTCGTTGCTAACATACAAGCATACTCCTCCTCCCTTCCTGCTTTTTCTGTCCTTCCTATATAATGTATAACCTTTTAAGTTAACTGCCCAGTCATGGGTCTCATCCCACCATGTTTCTGTTATCCCTATTATATCATATTGGTTAGTGTATGCTATTGCCGCTAGTTCTCCCATTTTGTTATTTAGGCTCCTTGCATTAGCAAGCATACATTTAATATTACCCTGAGTCTCTTGAATTTTATGAGAATTTTTATTAATACATACCTCCTCTGTTCTGATCTTGCCCCTCCCCCCATCTCCACCCCCCTTGTTCTGATCTGAAGCCCCACTCCTTTCTGCACTATCTCCATTTTCAAGATCTCTGTGTCCCTCCCCCCCTATCACTAGTTTAAAAGCTCCTCCAGCCTTCCAGCCATCCTCTCCCCTAGCACAACAGACCATCTTCCATTTAGGTGCAATCCATCACCGCTATAAAGATTGTACCCAAGCGCAAAATCAGCCCAGTGCTCTAGAAAGCCAAAACCCTCCTTCCTACACCATGACTTTAGCCACACATTTACCTCCCTGATCTCCCGCTGCCTTTCTACTGTTGCGCGTGGCACAGGTAATATTTCTGAAAATACTACCTTGGAGGTCCTTTTCTTCAATTTATCTCCTAATTCCCTGAAATCATTCTTTAGGACCTTCCATTTTCCACTGACTTTGTCATTGGTACCAATATGGACCATGACAGCCGGGTCTTCCCCAGCCCCTCCCAATAATCCATCCACTCTGTCAGCAACATGCCGGACCCGAGCACCCGGGAGACAGCAAACTGTCCGGTTGAGCTTATCAGAGCGGCAGATTACCCTATCTACTCTCTTAATAATAGAGTCCCCTACCACCACAACCTGTCTAGCCTTTCCTACGCTCTCAACCCCACTCATACTAGAGGGGCTGTTCCCTCGGCTGTTAGAAGGAACAGCTTCCTCCAGTATAGCTACTCCTGAGCTGATGCACCCAACATCTTCACTCAAGCGGGCAAATCTGTTAGGCTGCACAAGGTCAGGACTAGCTAAACCTTTCCTCTTTCCTCCCCCTCTACCACCATGTGTAACTGTGACCCAGCTACATGCCTGTTCCCCAGCTGCCTTATCTCCTCCCTCTTCACTACCTGCACCCACTAAACTCTGCTCAGTGAGCAGCAGACTCCTTTCAAGATTGTCTATCTCTCTCAAAGTTGCAATTTGCTTCTCCAGATCTCTAATATGAGCTTCCAGAGAAGCCACTTGCTCACACCTGCCACAGAGGTATGGACCCTGGACGGATTCATCCAGGAATGCATACATGAAACAAGATGTGCATTGAGTCAGATCATCAATCTTGCTAACTCCCATAACCATACTCATAATCAAGTATAAGAAAAGAAATAAAATAAATGAGAACCTACAAAATAACAGTTAAACAAGAACACCCGTTAAAACAACAGTTAAAAGTAAAAAATATAAAGCAGTATAAATACAGTACCTTGTGGAACCCCTGTTTCTCTTTCCAACTCCTGTTTCTTTTTAACTCCTACTTAAAATAGCCTACTTGAAAAGAGACTATCTCAATGCAGAAGCAACTCAAGTGAGCAAGCTCTGTGAGTTACTTGGGGCTTTATATAGATAACCCCACACAGGTGAAGCTAGGTAACCACTCCCCTCAATTAACTGAGCTACAGCACACAGAAGAAAACAATGAATGCGTAGTATCACATCTCTAGGTGGAGACCCCTTCACCATTTTCGGGCGAGGTAGCCTGTGTATTCTGTCGATGCGGACATCTTCAGAAGACGGGAGGTTCAGGATAGTTTGGATAAGACTGGTGGTGTAAGTACGTAGCTTGTCCGTGGTGATGTCCTCGGTGATGACTCTAATGCGGAGATTGTTTCGGTCTTCCAGGTCGCCAAATTTATGTTTAAGCGTGTCAATCTCGTCTCGTAAAGAGGTGCACGCATCAGCCACTGTGTTATGTGCCGAAGAAAATTCTTCCATTTTGTCCTCTAAGTGGGACATGCGAGCGCCAAGCTCTTGGAGATCCACGTGGAGTTTAGATAAAGCCTCCGCCATGTCCGATTTAAAATTGCAGCGCATCTCGTCCAGAAGCCGTTTCATGGCGGTGACGGTTAAAACGCCGTCGCCTGGATCACTCGGAGGAGGCGAAGGTAAGTGAGGTAAGGGGCCAGCGTCTGGGCCTTGTGAAGCATCGGAATCTTCCGCGTCGTCGCGGATGGTAGGTAAAGCACGGGAAGAGGCCCGACGTCTGGGTTTGGGCTCAAAAAAAGCCGGAACAGAGCCCGCCGATGACTTGGTCTTGCTCGCCGACATAATGCCCGCTGTGGGTAATAGTAGCTTCGTGGATAATATCCCGGTAACTGCCAAAATCGGTTGAATATAGCTTAGGAGTTGGAGGAGCTCCCACACCGCAAGTCTTACTCAGCCGCCATCCAAGCCACGCCCCCCACACACTTAAATAATTGATTTTATTTCCATAAAAGATAAAAAAAAAGGGAGGTTCCTTAACATGCCATGTCAAGTCACTTCCTAGGTGGGAGTTGCGTCTCTATTGGCTCAGCAAGACTCCATTTGTGATTGGGTGTAGCATTTTCCATACTTCCGTTAACTCCAAACTGGGATAGCAAGCTCCACTGAGCCGTTAATGTGACAAAATAGACAATTGATGCAGGACACACTGCTTGTTTTATCCCACAGGTCTGTGCTGTTAGCTGAGCCCTCAGACGTGGGGGTGTTTTGTGGCCATCAACTTGGAACAAAAAAACACCACTTTACTACCAACAACAAGAACGGGTGCTGCCTCTATCTTATCTTTCCAACCTGTTCACTATCCCTGCTCCCTGAAAATCAAATCTAACATTTTAGCATTTGTAACATTTTTACTCATGGTACGTAGACTGTGGAGGACCAATTTATAGCATGCTGGTCTGACAAGCCTAATGCGCTTCATAGATGATTTTCTCATCCAGCTTCTCATCAACCTGTGCGCTGCCAAAGGATTTTGAGCAGGTTCTCCAGGGCACGACAGTTGTTCCAAATCGACGTAGCAGCTCTTCCTGCATTGATCGCGAAAGAGGAAAAAGAAATAAAGGTTAGCACGAAAGGGAAGCCACATTCCAGTAAGATTTGAATAACCCCCAACCACCCTGAAGGTCTGACTCCAAGGTATGAGAGGTACATGGTTCCATTGGCTGATGCTGGCAGAGCGACCCAAATCCCTTTGACAAAATCATGCAATTTTAACGCATGAACTGGCTATTACACCTGCACTACGGAACACTTCATAAGACATTTTTAAGAGTGTATAATTTTCGATTATAAAGAACGTTATAGAGAGAGAGTTGATACATACCAGGGTTTTTATGCGTTTTCAAATGGGTAACCTGTACCTCTGATTTGGAGTAGCGGTTAAGGCATTGGTCTTCCACCATAAGGCCCATAAGTTCAAGTGGCTTGTCCTCACACCAGCGACGTTCTAGCAATGCTATGTTAAATAAGGAGGGGAGAATGGGCAAGGGGCGGTCAGTATGGGTTGGTAAAAGTAATGTTTGGTGAAACAAGTGGCAAAAGAGAGCGTCTTCCTTAAACCTTCTAGGCGGCTAGGTATTAGAGGACTGAAGCAGATGACTGAATTATTTAGAGGGGGGGGTGTCGCAAAACTTATGGAATTAAGCAAAGAGAGAAGCATACAAAAGGGGAATGAAACAGGGAGGCAAAGAAACAGTTGTATCAAGGGAACAAGAGGAAGAGGAGGATCTATGAGCAGCAGAACTGTTTGATGGGAGGAAGGGACACAAGGGCGACATGGAGAGAGTGCTGCGCAGACTGTGTTACATAGTTACATAGTTACATAGGCTGAAAAAAGACATGCGTCCATCAAGTTCAGCCTTTCCTATATCGGTTAATTTGTTGCTGTTGATCCAAAAGAAGGCAAAAAAAACCCCCAGTTTCGCTCTTTCCAATTTTGCACTAACCAGGGGAAAAAATTCCTTCTTGACCCCAAAATGGCAGTCAGATTTCTCCTTGGATCAATAAGCTGTGTTGGTACTTAATAAAAATAAATCTACATGTTCATACTCACTCGTTGAAAGGCTCACTCAAAGGCTGGTTCCACACTCTGTGGCCACACATAATGGTGGTTTTGCAAATGCTTGCACAACTACGGACCATCTTGCCTCTGATCGCACGTTCTTGTTAGTCTTACCAGCTGCAAGGGCTCACGGCATGTCCTAGAATGTCAGATCTTCTCATCATTGCCAGGGTCTCTGTCAAATCTATGTGGAGTCAACCACTGTCGCTTGTAAAGCAGAAAAAGAAAACGACTTAATGAGCCACCTTAAAAGGCTGTTCTATTGAGGCAAGCAATTTGCCTTACCACCTAGCCCTCTTTTACCCAATAGTGCACTGGCCCAGACAATAGCAGAATCTGCATAGATGACCATGCAACATTCAGGAGCATCACAGACCTTAATGGCACTTGCTCTTGCTTTGTTACTTGGTAACCCATCGACAAAAAAAAAAATAAAAATAATATTTTGGTCTTTTCCTGTTCCAATGAAACTGTAGTCTTAAACATAATGCAGGGTGTTTGACAGCTTGACATATTGGCCAAACATATCTCTCTTGTCTATGAGATCTCAACCAAATCTTGTCCTAGACAATGACACTAAATGCTTATCTTACAACCTTGTGATAAGCATGTCCTCAACACCAACAGGCACATGGGGACTAAGAGTATATCTAAGGGAAAGGATTTTATTTCAATTGCCACCAAAAACAATCAGCTCAGGGTGGTGTCTGCGGGGGAAAGCCATTAGAATACAACGGCAACCTACATGGCAACACATATCGTAAAACAACATCCACGGCTCATTACACACAGAGGGGAAGATGGTTTTTGTTAAGCAGAAAGGTCTTACCTTTAATGAAGGGCTAAGTCGTCTCTTTAGCCAGTCTCCATGGATGGGCCGCAATCATTTCTTGCTCTATTTCAGGAAAGTATGACAGTGTTAAAGACTTTACTGTAATTAAGGTGCCAATATTCTTAAGAGATATTGTGGTGCCACACTCCCTTGGCTATTGTGAGGTAACCCATGGGACCACATTGGCCATTTTTTCTTCCAAAACGAACAGACATAGAGAGATTGAATTACAATATGAACCACTGGGCCGATCTAGCCTGTGTGTTTAACGCTGAAGTCCTCGTCTTTGTTTCAGGGCAGCTATACGATTTCTCGGCAAATGTTTATCTTCCATTACCCTACTAAACTCTACCACTTCTGGTTGAGAGGCTGTACAACTGATCTACAACCCCCTCCAACAAAATAATTACATTTTCAAAAAGAAAAATCATATACAGGATCAATGTGACTGACCAGAACAGACATGGAGAGATTGAGGATGGACACAGACAGAAGGGGAAAGGCATTGTAGAAATCTCCAAAGGAAATCCCCTGGTAAAGACATGCGAGATGAAGACGGTGCACTCACAGCCAGAATCATAGCATGGCAGAAAATGGCACAGCTCCATGGAATCTGCTGGCGCTATAGAAATAAATGTACTGACAAAGGGGAAAGCAAAGAGATTAGGAGAAAGAACATTTGGTCAGGGAACTAAGAGCAGAGTGGAAACAAACAGTTGAGGGAGACTTTTCAATTTAATAGGAGCAAGCAGGGGAGAGCAGAATGGGACATACAGTACTGAGAGAGGGGAAGTTAATAATAATAATAAAACATTAAAATGCTAAACGAGGCATAGACACACTGGTAGATCTGTTCCATATGGGAATCTTTGCCTAATTTCAAAAATTACAAGACAAGTTGGATAAAATGATATAAATGTGTTATTCACAATTGCAACATTGTTAATTATTATATGTATCCATGCTCTCCTGGGTCAACACAAGCTCCCTATTCACATGGTTTCATTTGTGTTATAATTTGTGTTTTGTTTTTTTATTTGTGTGTGTGTGTTTTAAAGATTTCTTGTCCCCCATTTTTTAGGTTTATCAGGAAGTGGGGTGTCAGAGTTTAACATGCAATAGTCTCCAGAAATTTGGGGTACAGTTTTATTCATTTAGCAAAAGTCTTTAGATGTGTCAATTACTCAGAGGTTACCAAGAAGGTTCTTCACCACAATTGCACATTTTGGTGGCCATCCCTCAGCATATAAAAATTAAATATCACAGGTTACTGGGGTTCCTACTTTTATCTGTTAAAGTCATCATTGAAAGAAACTGAAACAGACTGATCCACCTAGTATTGGGGAAGTGTTGGCGACACTCACATATTTATCAGATGGACAGGATGACCAAGTGTAGAAACCATACAACGGTTCAAATTTGATCTAACATGGCACTTACGGGCATTTTGGATTTTCTTATGTATCAAGGAAGAAATGCAGAAACAATTCAAAACCAATAAACTATATGTAGCTCTACATGTAAAGAAGCAACACAATTCTCTGAGGAAACTATGAGTAGTAGATGAGTTACAGTGAAAAGAAATGTTCAACTTACCATTGTAGATAAGAATAACGCAGGCTCAGGAACAGGCAAGACTAGGAAATCTCGATATGTATAAGCTTGGAGAAAATACTTGAAATCCGTAAAGGCATTTAACAAATCACAGGATGGATGTTTGTTTCAAAAGAGGAGAAATGGTTAAACAAGGTCATAATCTGAAACTAGTGAGTTAGAGGCTTAGATGTAATGTAAAGAAGTTTCACTCCTAGAGTGGTAGAGAAATGGAACAGCCTCCCAGCAGAAGCGGTAGAGACTAATAAAGCGAGGGAACGTTAGCTTCTAAGACACAACACAACAGAAAAGGGATTGAACTGGACATGTGAAAGCTACAGAAAGAAGAAGAACTACTCATGATAAGTGAAGTAAAAGACATTAGTAATATTGGAGACGATAGGGTCTGAGATGCCTTGTGCCTTCAGTAACAGCAAAGGTGGAAGCAGGAAAAAACAACTAAAACACAAAAGAATAGGGCCAATGGCAATGCAAAAACAGAGACAGGGGAAATACTGTACAAAGATAAGCCCTGGCCTGGACACATCCCACTGCAACCACAGCACCTGGATTTCTCAAAGAAAATGAACACCAAAAGAGTCGAGGGCTGCAAGTGAAGCTTAAATCCCCCCACCTGGGTCTCAATCCCAATGCCTGGTTGGCTGGTGGAGTCACTTGACCAGGTTCAGCCAATCAGTCACATCCCATTGCAGCCACAGCACCTGGATTTCTCAAAGAAAATGGATGAGGACAATACACAAGGGTGTGGGGGGCAATGGGGCATTCATTTAGATATAGGGCTGGCTGAGGGTCATCACATAAATCAATACACAATGTGGGGATGTATGGTGGGATAAATATACAATGCAGGGGTAGTTTTTAAGTTGATGATTTGTATGGCCTGTGAATGATGATATAAATATCCAAATGTGGGGAAAATGGCTAATGCTGACAGAGTGACCCAAATCCTTTTGAGTAAATCATTCAATTTAAATGCATGGACTGGGTGGCTTGTGTTTTGGTCTACCTGGTTGCTAACAATAGCTTTTTTTCTCCCTCACCCAACAACAAAAAAAGCACAATGTAGAAGAGAGCACGTACAATATGGAGCACAGGGGAATTGAACCCTGGACCTTAAGCACTCTAGTCCAGCTCCTTAACCATTACTCTACATAGCCACATGGGAGTGCCTCCTAGCTTGTCTCCCACACAAACACAATTAATAAAAGAAAGAAGGGTAGCATGTACACTACAGACACTAGCAAACCTGTCCCCTGCAAACAATCCATTGGTTTTTGACCTCATTGCAATCTTGTAGCGTGCCTTCCTCCCAAACAAACACACCAAATAAATCAATTGGAGTGAATTAAACCCAGAACCTCAAAAACTAAATCCAACATCTCAACCATTGCACCACAGAGAACAGGTATAAGGCCCTCCAGAAACAATCCTTTAGTTTTTACAGCCCTTTAGCTAGCCTGACTCCCAAACAAATGCACTAAATAAACTAAAGAAGGGTGGCTTGTAAGGGGAAAGACAAAATGGCTTATGTTTTAGTCTATGTGCTTACTTAAAAACCAAAAAAACCCAAAACAGACACAGTTGATGCCTAGGGGAATTGAACACATGACCTCAAAGTACCAAGCCCAACACCTTAGCCATTAGGCTACAGAGAGACAGGTGCGTTCCAGTATCTCTGACTTGGAGTTGTGGTTAAGGTGTTGGACTTCCACCCTGTTGGTCGTGAGTTCAAATCTGGCTGCTGCCGGCTCTTTCCCACGCCAGTAGTCTCATTATTCATGATTCCTTTAATAATTCATAAATAATAATAAAGTATAAAATAATATGATACCTCACACCAATCAGGAGGCTAAGGCGGAGGGGCAGCACCTGATTGGCTGAGCCTAGTCAGCTGACTCCAGCAACCAATCAGGGGCTGGCCCAGGTTTCCCCCCCTCTGATTGGTCAGCCCAGGTCAGGTGACACCACCCACCAATCAGGAGGCTAGGGCTGAAGGGCAGCCCCTGATTGGCTGAGCCTAGTCAGCTGACTCCAGCAACCAATCAGGAGCCGGCCCTAGTCAGCTGACTCCAGCAACCAATCAGGAGCCGGCCCAGGCTCCCCCCTCTCTGATTGGTCAGCCCTGGTCAGGTGACGCCACCCACCAATCAGGAGGCTAGGGTTGAGGGGCAGCCCCTGATTGGCTGAGCCTAGTCAGCTGACTCCATCAACCAATCAGGAGCCGGCCCAGGCTCCCCCCTCTCTGATTGGTCAGCCCTGGTCAGGTGACGCCACCAACCAATCAGGAGGCTAGGGCTGAGGGGCAGCCCCTGATTGGCTGAGCCTAGTCAGCTGACTCCATCAACCAATCAGGAGCCGGCCCAGGCTCCCCCCTCTCTGGTCAGCCCTGGTCAGGTGACACCACCCACGAATCAGGAGGCTAGGGCTGAGGGGCAGCCCCTGATTGGCTGAGCCTTGTCAGCTGACTCCAGCAACCAATCAGGAGCCGGCCCAGGTTCCCCCCTCTCTGATTGGTCAGCCCTGGTCAGGTGACGCCACCCACCAATCAGGAGGCTAGGGCTGAGGGGCAGCCCCTGATTGGCTGAGCCTAGTCAGCTGACTCCAGCAACCAATCAGGATTCGGCCCTAGTCAGCTGACTCCAGCAACCAATCAGGAGCCGGCCCAGGCTCCCCCCTCTCTGATTGGTCAGCACTGGTCAGGTGACGCCACCCACCAATCAGGAGGCTAGGGTTGAGGGGCAGCCCCTGATTGGCTGAGCCTAGTCAGCTGACTCCAGCAACCAATCAGGAGCCGGCCCTAGTCAGCTGACTCCAGCAACCAATCAGGAGCCGGCCCAGGCTCCCCCCTCTCTGATTGGTCAGCCCTGGTCAGGTGACGGCACCCACCAATCAGGAGGCTAGGGTTGAGGGGCAGCCCCTGATTGGCTGAGCCTAGTCAGCTGACTCCATCAACCAATCAGGAGCCGGCCCAGGTTCCCCCTCTCTGATTGGTCAGCCCTGGTCAGGTGACACCACCCACGAATCAGGAGGCTAGGGCTGAGGGGCAGCCCCTGATTGGCTGAGCCTTGTCAGCTGACTCCAGCAACCAATCAGGAGCCGGCCCAGGTTCCCCCCTCTCTGATTGGTCAGCCCTGGTCAGGTGACGCCACCCACCAATCAGGAGGCTAGGGCTGAGGGGCAGCCCCTGATTGGCTGAGCCTAGTCAGCTGACTCCAGCAACCAATCAGGATTCGGCCCTAGTCAGCTGACTCCAGCAACCAATCAGGAGCCGGCCCAGGTTCCCCCCTCTCTGATTGGTCAGCCCTGGTCAGGTGACACCACCCACCAATCAGGAGGCTAGGGCTGAGGGGCAGCCCCTGATTGGCTGAGCCTAGTCAGCTGACTCCAGCAACCAATCAGCGGCCGGCCCAGGTTTCCCCCTCTCTGATTGGTCAGCCTAGTCAGCTGACTCCATCAACCAATCAGGAGCCGGCCCAGGTTCCCCCTCTCTGATTGGTCAGCCCTGGTCAGGTGACACCACCCACGAATCAGGAGGCTAGGGCTGAGGGGCAGCCCCTGATTGGCTGAGCCTTGTCAGCTGACTCCAGCAACCAATCAGGAGCCGGCCCAGGTTCCCCCCTCTCTGATTGGTCAGCCCTGGTCAGGTGACGCCACCCACCAATCAGGAGGCTAGGGCTGAGGGGCAGCCCCTGATTGGCTGAGCCTAGTCAGCTGACTCCAGCAACCAATCAGGATTCGGCCCTAGTCAGCTGACTCCAGCAACCAATCAGGAGCCGGCCCAGGTTCCCCCCTCTCTGATTGGTCAGCCCTGGTCAGGTGACACCACCCACCAATCAGGAGGCTAGGGCTGAGGGGCAGCCCCTGATTGGCTGAGCCTAGTCAGCTGACTCCAGCAACCAATCAGCGGCCGGCCCAGGTTTCCCCCTCTCTGATTGGTCAGCCCTGGTCAGGTGACGCCACCCACCAATCAGGAGGCTAGGGCTGAGGAGCAGCCCCTGATTGGCTGAGCCTAGTCAGCTGACTCCAGCAACCAATCAGGAGCCGGCCCAGGTTCCCCCCTCTCTGATTGGTCAGCCCTGGTCAGGTGACGCCACCCACCAATCAGGAGGCTAGGGCTGAGGAGCAGCCCCTGATTGGCTGATTGGCTGAGTGTATAATTTCGATTATAAAGAACGTTATAGAGAGAGAGAGTTGATACATACCAGGGTTTTTATGCGTTTTCAAATGGGTAACCTGTACCTCTGATTTGGCGTAGCGGTTAAGGCAGTGGTCTTCCACCATAAGGCCCACAAGTTCAAGTGGCTTGTCCTCACACCAGCGACGTTCTAGCAATGCTATGTTAAATAAGGAGGGGAGAATGGGCAAGGGGCGGTCAGTATGGGTTGGTAAAAGTAATGATTGGTGAAACAAGTGGCAAAAGAGAGCGTCTTCCTTAAACCTTCTAGGCGGCTAGGTATTAGAGGACTGAAGCAGATGTCTGAATTATTTAGTTGGGGGTGTCGCAAAACTTATGGAATTAAGCAAAGAGAGAAGCATACAAAAGGGGAATGAAACAGGGAGGCAAAGAAACAGTTGTATCAAGGGAACAAGAGGAAGAGGAGGATCTATGAGCAGCAGAACTGTTTGATGGGAGGAAGGGACACAAGGGCGACATGGAGAGAGTGCTGCGCAGACTGTGTTACATAGTTACATAGTTATATAGGCTGAAAAAAAGACATGCGTCCATCAAGTTCAGCCTTTCCTATATCGGTTAATTTGTTGCTGTTGATCCAAAAGAAGGCAAAAAAACCCCCCAGTTTCGCTCTTTCCAATTTTGCACTAACCAGGGGAAAAAATTCCTTCTTGACCCCAAAATGGCAGTCAGATTTCTCCTTGGATCAATAAGCTGTGTTGGTACTTAATAAAAATAAATCTACATGTTCATACTCACTCGTTGAAAGGCTCACTCAAAGGCTGGTTCCACACTCTGTGGCCACACATAATGGTGGTTTTGCAAATGCTTGCACAACTACGGACCATCTTGCCTCTGATCGCACGTTCTTGTTAGTCTTACCAGCTGCAAGGGCTCACGGCATGTCCTAGAATGTCAGATCTTCTCATCATTGCCAGGGTCTCTGTCAAATCTATGTGGAGTCCACCACTGTCGCTTGTAAAGCAGAAAAAGAAAACGACTTAATGAGCCACCTTAAAAGGCTGTTCTTTTGAGGCAAGCAATTTGCCTTACCACCTAGCCCTCTTTTACCCAATAGTGCACTGGCCCAGACAATAGCAGAATCTGCATAGATGACCATGCAACATTCAGGAGCATCACAGACCTTAATGGCACTTGCTCTTGCTTTGTTACTTGGTAACCCATCGACAAAAAAAAAATAAAAATAATATTTTGGTCTTTTCCTGTTCCAATGAAACTGTAGTCTTAAACATAATGCAGGGTGTTTGACAGCTTGACATATTGGCCAAACATATCTCTCTTGTCTATGAGATCTCAACCAAATCTTGTCCTAGACAATGACACTAAATGCTTATCTTACAACCTTGTGATAAGCATGTCCTCAACACCAACAGGCACATGGGGACTAAGAGTATATCTAAGGGAAAGGATTTTATTTCAATTGCCACCAAAAACAATCAGCTCAGGGTGGTGTCTGCGGGGGAAAGCCATTAGAATACAACGGCAACCTACATGGCAACACATATCGTAAAACAACACCCACGGCTCATTACACACAGAGGGGAAGATGGTTTTTGTTAAGCAGAAAGGTCTTACCTTTAATGAAGGGCTAAGTCGTCTCTTTAGCCAGTCTCCATGGATGGGCCGCAATCATTTCTTGCTCTATTTCAGGAAAGTATGACAGTGTTAAAGACTTTACTGTAATTAAGGTGCCAATATTCTTAAGAGATATTGTGGTGCCACACTCCCTTGGCTATTGTGAGGTACCCCATGGGACCACATTGGCCATTTTTTCTTCCAAAACGAACAGACAGAGAGATTGAATTACAACATGAACCACTGGGCCGATCTAGCCTGTGTGTTTAACGCTGAAGTCCTCGTCTTTGTTTCAGGGCAGCTATACGATTTCTCGGCAAATGTTTATCTTCCATTACCCTACTAAACTCTACCACTTCTGGTTGAGAGGCTGTACAACTGATCTACAACCCCCTCCAACAAAATAATTACATTTTCAAAAAGAAAAATCATATACAGGATCAATGTGACTGACCAGAACAGACATGGAGAGATTGAGGATGGACACAGACAGAAGGGGAAAGGCATTGTAGAAATCTCCAAAGGAAATCCCCTGGTAAAGGCATGCGAGATGAAGACGGTGCACTCACAGCCAGAATCATGGCATGGCAGAAAATGGCACAGCTCCATGGAATCTGCTGGCGCTATAGAAATAAATGTACTGACAAAGAGGAAAGCAAAGAGATTAGGAGAAAGAACATTTGGTCAGGGAACTAAGAGCAGAGTGGAAACAAACAGTTGAGGGAGACTTTTCAATTTAATAGGAGCAAGCAGGGGAGAGCAGAATGGGACATACAGTACTGAGAGAGGGGAAGTTAATAATAATAATAAAACATTAAAATGCTAAACGAGGCATAGACACACTGGTAGATCTGTTCCATATGGGAATCTTTGCCTAATTTCAAAAATTACAAGACAAGTTGGATAAAACGATATAAATGTGTTATTCACAATTGCAACATTGTTAATTATTATATGTATCAATGCTCTCCTGGGTCAACACAAGCTCCCTATTCACATGGTTTCATTTGTGTTATAATTTGTGTTTTGTTTTTTTATTTGTGTGTGTGTGTTTTAAAGATTTCTTGTCCCCCATTTTTTAGGTTTATCAGGAAGTGGGGTGTCAGAGTTTAACATGCAATAGTCTCCAGAAATTTGGGGTACAGTTTTATTCATTTAGCAAGAGTCTTTAGATGTGTCAATTACTCAGAGGTTACCAAGAAGGTTCTTCACCACAATTGCACATTTTGGTGGCCATCCCTCAGCATATAAAAATTAAATATCACAGGTTACTGGGGTTCCTACTTTTATCTGTTAAAGTCATCATTGAAAGAAACTGAAACAGACTGATCCACCTAGTATTGGGGAAGTGTTGGCGACACTCACATATTTATCAGATGGAGAGGATGACCAAGTGTAGAAACCATACAACGGTTCAAATTTGATCTAACATGGCACTTACGGGCATTTTGGATTTTCTTATGTATCAAGGAAGAAATGCAGAAACAATTCAAAACCAATAAACTATATTTAGCTCTACATGTAAAGAAGCAACACAATTCTCTGAGGAAACTATGAGTAGTAGATGAGTTACAGTGAAAAGAAATGTTCAACTTACCATTGTAGATAAGAATAATGCAGGCTCGGGAACAGGCAAGACTAGGAAATCTCGATATGTATAAGCTTGGAGAAAATACTTGAAATCCGTAAAGGCATTTAACAAATCACAGGATGGATGTTTGTTTCAAAAGAGGAGAAATGGTTAAACAAGGTCATAATCTGAAACTAGTGAGTTAGAGGCTTAGATGTAATGTAAAGAAGTTTCACTCCTAGAGTGGTAGAGAAATGGAACAGCCTCCCAGCAGAAGCGGTAGAGACTAATAAAGTGAGGGAACGTTAGCTTCAAAGACACAACACAACAGAAAAGGGATTGAACTGGACATGTGAAAGCTACAGAAAGAAGAAGAACTACTCATGATAAGTGAAGTAAAAGACATTAGTAATATTGGAGACGATAGGGTCTGAGATGCCTTGTGCCTTCAGTAACAGCAAAGGTGGAAGCAGGAAAAAACAACTAAAACACAAAAGAATAGGGCCAATGGCAATGCAAAAACAGAGACGGGGAAATACTGTACAAAGATAAGCCCTGGCCTGGACACATCCCACTGCAACCACAGCACCTGGATTTCTCAAAGAAAATGAACATCAAAAGAGTCGAGGGCTGCAAGTGAAGCTTAAATCCCCCCACCTGGGTCTCAATCCCAATGCCTGGTTGGCTGGTGGAGTCACTTGACCAGGTTCAGCCAATCAGTCACATCCCATTGCAACCACAGCACCTGGATTTCTCAAAGAAAATGGATGAGGACAATACACAAGGGTGTGGGGGGCAATGGGGCATTCATTTAGATATAGGGCTGGCTGAGGGTCATCACATAAATCAATACACAATGTGGGGATGTATGGTGGGATAAATATACAATGCAGGGGTAGTTTTTAAGTTGATGATTTGTATGGCCTGTGAATGATGATATAAATATCCAAATGTGGGGAAAATGGCTAATGCTGACAGAGTGACCCAAATCCCTTTGAGTAAATCATTCAATTTAAATGCATGGACTGGGTGGCTTGTGTTTTGGTCTACCTGGTTGCTAACAATAGCTTTTTTTCTCCCTCACCCAACAACAAAAAAAGCACAATGTAGAAGAGAGCACGTACAATATGGAGCACAGGGGAATTGAACCCTGGACCTTAAGCACTCTAGTCCAGCTCCTTAACCATTACTCTACAAAGCCACATGGGAGTGCCTCCTAGCTTGTCTCCCACACAAACACAATTAATAAAAGAAAGAAGGGTAGCATGTACACTACAGACACTAGCAAACCTGTCCCCTGCAAACAATCCATTGGTTTTTGACCTCATTGCAATCTTGTAGCGTGCCTTCCTCCCAAACAAACACACCAAATAAATCAATTGGAGTGAATTAAACCCAGAACCTCAAAAACTAAATCCAACATCTCAACCATTGCACCACAGAGAACAGGTATAAGGCCCTACAGAAACAATCCTTTAGTTTTTACAGCCCTTTAGCTAGCCTGACTCCCAAACAAATGCACTAAATAAACTAAAGAAGGGTGGCTTGTAAGGGCAAAGACAAAATGGCTTATGTTTTAGTCTATGTGCTTACTTAAAAACCAAAACAGACACAGTTGATGCCTAGGGGAAGTGAACACATGACCTCAAAGTACCAAGCCCAACACCTTAGCCATTAGGCTACAGAGAGACAGGTGCTTTCCAGTATCTCAGACTTGGAGTTGTGGTTAAGGTGTTGGACTTCCACCCTGTTGGTCGGGAGTTCAAATCTGGCTGCTGCCGGCTCTTTCCCACGCCAGTAGTCTCATTATTCATGATTCCTTTAACAATTTAATAATTCATAATAATTCATAAAAAATAATAAAGTATAAAATAATATGATACCTCACACCAATCAGGACGCTAAGGCGGAGGGGCAGCACCTGATTGGCTGAGCCTAGTCAGCTGACTCCAGCAACCAATCAGGGGCTGGCCCAGGTTTCCCCCCCCCTCTGATTGGTCAGCCCAGGTCAGGTGACACCACCCACCAATCAGGAATGCTAGGGCTGAGGGGCAGCCCCTGATTGGCTGAGCCTAGTCAGCTGACTCCAGCAACCAATCAGGAGCCGGCCCTAGTCAGCTGACTCCAGCAACCAATCAGGAGCCGGCCCAGGCTCCCCCCTCTCTGATTGGTCAGCCCTGGTCAGGTGATGCCACCCACCAATCAGGAGGCTAGGGTTGAGGGGCAGCCCCTGATTGGCTGAGCCTAGTCAGCTGACTCCATCAACCAATCAGGAGCCGGCCCAGGTTCCCCCCTCTCTGATTGGTCAGCCCTGGTCAGGTGACGCCACCAACCAATCAGGAGGCTAGGGTTGAGGGGCAGCCCCTGATTGGCTGAGCCTAGTCAGCTGACTCCAGCAACCAATCAGCGGCCGGCCCAGGTTTCCCCCTCTCTGATTGGTCAGCCCTGGTCAGGTGACGCCACCCACCAATCAGGAGGCTAGGGCTGAGGAGCAGCCCCTGATTGGCTGAGCCTAGTCAGCTGACTCCAGCAACCAATCAGGAGCCGGCCCAGGTTCCCCCCTCTCTGATTGGTCAGCCCTGGTCAGGTGACGCCACCCACCAATCAGGAGGCTAGGGCTGAGGAGCAGCCCCTGATTGGCTGATTGGCTGAGTGTATAATTTCGATTATAAAGAACGTTATAGAGAGAGAGAGTTGATACATACCAGGGTTTTTATGCGTTTTCAAATGGGTAACCTGTACCTCTGATTTGGCGTAGCGGTTAAGGCAGTGGTCTTCCACCATAAGGCCCACAAGTTCAAGTGGCTTGTCCTCACACCAGCGACGTTCTAGCAATGCTATGTTAAATAAGGAGGGGAGAATGGGCAAGGGGCGGTCAGTATGGGTTGGTAAAAGTAATGATTGGTGAAACAAGTGGCAAAAGAGAGCGTCTTCCTTAAACCTTCTAGGCGGCTAGGTATTAGAGGACTGAAGCAGATGTCTGAATTATTTAGTTGGGGGTGTCGCAAAACTTATGGAATTAAGCAAAGAGAGAAGCATACAAAAGGGGAATGAAACAGGGAGGCAAAGAAACAGTTGTATCAAGGGAACAAGAGGAAGAGGAGGATCTATGAGCAGCAGAACTGTTTGATGGGAGGAAGGGACACAAGGGCGACATGGAGAGAGTGCTGCGCAGACTGTGTTACATAGTTACATAGTTATATAGGCTGAAAAAAAGACATGCGTCCATCAAGTTCAGCCTTTCCTATATCGGTTAATTTGTTGCTGTTGATCCAAAAGAAGGCAAAAAAAACCCCCAGTTTCGCTCTTTCCAATTTTGCACTAACCAGGGGAAAAAATTCCTTCTTGACCCCAAAATGGCAGTCAGATTTCTCCTTGGATCAATAAGCTGTGTTGGTACTTAATAAAAATAAATCTACATGTTCATACTCACTCGTTGAAAGGCTCACTCAAAGGCTGGTTCCACACTCTGTGGCCACACATAATGGTGGTTTTGCAAATGCTTGCACAACTACGGACCATCTTGCCTCTGATCGCACGTTCTTGTTAGTCTTACCAGCTGCAAGGGCTCACGGCATGTCCTAGAATGTCAGATCTTCTCATCATTGCCAGGGTCTCTGTCAAATCTATGTGGAGTCCACCACTGTCGCTTGTAAAGCAGAAAAAGAAAACGACTTAATGAGCCACCTTAAAAGGCTGTTCTTTTGAGGCAAGCAATTTGCCTTACCACCTAGCCCTCTTTTACCCAATAGTGCACTGGCCCAGACAATAGCAGAATCTGCATAGATGACCATGCAACATTCAGGAGCATCACAGACCTTAATGGCACTTGCTCTTGCTTTGTTACTTGGTAACCCATCGACAAAAAAAAAATAAAAATAATATTTTGGTCTTTTCCTGTTCCAATGAAACTGTAGTCTTAAACATAATGCAGGGTGTTTGACAGCTTGACATATTGGCCAAACATATCTCTCTTGTCTATGAGATCTCAACCAAATCTTGTCCTAGACAATGACACTAAATGCTTATCTTACAACCTTGTGATAAGCATGTCCTCAACACCAACAGGCACATGGGGACTAAGAGTATATCTAAGGGAAAGGATTTTATTTCAATTGCCACCAAAAACAATCAGCTCAGGGTGGTGTCTGCGGGGGAAAGCCATTAGAATACAACGGCAACCTACATGGCAACACATATCGTAAAACAACACCCACGGCTCATTACACACAGAGGGGAAGATGGTTTTT
Source organism: Spea bombifrons (assembly GCF_027358695.1). NCBI lineage: Eukaryota > Metazoa > Chordata > Amphibia > Anura > Pelobatidae > Spea > Spea bombifrons. The sequence goes on along the minus strand of NC_071095.1, from coordinate 42,597,661 downwards.
GTTAAGCAGAAAGGTCTTACCTTTAATGAAGGGCTAAGTCGTCTCTTTAGCCAGTCTCCATGGATGGGCCGCAATCATTTCTTGCTCTATTTCAGGAAAGTATGACAGTGTTAAAGACTTTACTGTAATTAAGGTGCCAATATTCTTAAGAGATATTGTGGTGTCACACTCCCTTGGCTATTGTGAGGTACCCCATGGGACCACATTGGCCATTTTTTCTTCCAAAACGAACAGACAGAGAGATTGAATTACAATATGAACCACTGGGCCGATCTAGCCTGTGTGTTTAACGCTGAAGTCCTCGTCTTTGTTTCAGGGCAGCTATACGATTTCTCGGCAAATGTTTATCTTCCATTACCCTACTAAACTCTACCACTTCTGGTTGAGAGGCTGTACAACTGATCTACAACCCCCTCCAACAAAATAATTACATTTTCAAAAAGAAAAATCATATACAGGATCAATGTGACTGACCAGAACAGACATGGAGAGATTGAGGATGGACACAGACAGAAGGGGAAAGGCATTGTAGAAATCTCCAAAGGAAATCCCCTGGTAAAGGCATGCGAGATGAAGACGGTGCACTCACAGCCAGAATCATGGCATGGCAGAAAATGGCACAGCTCCATGGAATCTGCTGGCGCTATAGAAATAAATGTACTGACAAAGAGGAAAGCAAAGAGATTAGGAGAAAGAACATTTGGTCAGGGAACTAAGAGCAGAGTGGAAACAAACAGTTGAGGGAGACTTTTCAATTTAATAGGAGCAAGCAGGGGAGAGCAGAATGGGACATACAGTACTGAGAGAGGGGAAGTTAATAATAATAATAAAACATTAAAATGCTAAACGAGGCATAGACACACTGGTAGATCTGTTCCATATGGGAATCTTTGCCTAATTTCAAAAATTACAAGACAAGTTGGATAAGACGATATAAATGTGTTATTCACAATTGCAACATTGTTAATTATTATATGTATCAATGCTCTCCTGGGTCAACACAAGCTCCCTATTCACATGGTTTCATTTGTGTTATAATTTGTGTTTTGTTTTTTTATTTGTGTGTGTGTGTTTTAAAGATTTCTTGTCCCCCATTTTTTAGGTTTATCAGGAAGTGGGGTGTCAGAGTTTAACATGCAATAGTCTCCAGAAATTTGGGGTACAGTTTTATTCATTTAGCAAGAGTCTTTAGATGTGTCAATTACTCAGAGGTTACCAAGAAGGTTCTTCACCACAATTGCACATTTTGGTGGCCATCCCTCAGCATATAAAAATTAAATATCACAGGTTACTGGGGTTCCTACTTTTATCTGTTAAAGTCATCATTGAAAGAAACTGAAACAGACTGATCCACCTAGTATTGGGGAAGTGTTGGCGACACTCACATATTTATCAGATGGAGAGGATGACCAAGTGTAGAAACCATACAACGGTTCAAATTTGATCTAACATGGCACTTACGGGCATTTTGGATTTTCTTATGTATCAAGGAAGAAATGCAGAAACAATTCAAAACCAATAAACTATATTTAGCTCTACATGTAAAGAAGCAACACAATTCTCTGAGGAAACTATGAGTAGTAGATGAGTTACAGTGAAAAGAAATGTTCAACTTACCATTGTAGATAAGAATAATGCAGGCTCGGGAACAGGCAAGACTAGGAAATCTCGATATGTATAAGCTTGGAGAAAATACTTGAAATCCGTAAAGGCATTTAACAAATCACAGGATGGATGTTTGTTTCAAAAGAGGAGAAATGGTTAAACAAGGTCATAATCTGAAACTAGTGAGTTAGAGGCTTAGATGTAATGTAAAGAAGTTTCACTCCTAGAGTGGTAGAGAAATGGAACAGCCTCCCAGCAGAAGCGGTAGAGACTAATAAAGTGAGGGAACGTTAGCTTCAAAGACACAACACAACAGAAAAGGGATTGAACTGGACATGTGAAAGCTACAGAAAGAAGAAGAACTACTCATGATAAGTGAAGTAAAAGACATTAGTAATATTGGAGACGATAGGGTCTGAGATGCCTTGTGCCTTCAGTAACAGCAAAGGTGGAAGCAGGAAAAAACAACTAAAACACAAAAGAATAGGGCCAATGGCAATGCAAAAACAGAGACAGGGGAAATACTGTACAAAGATAAGCCCTGGCCTGGACACATCCCACTGCAACCACAGCACCTGGATTTCTCAAAGAAAATGAACATCAAAAGAGTCGAGGGCTGCAAGTGAAGCTTAAATCCCCCCACCTGGGTCTCAATCCCAATGCCTGGTTGGCTGGTGGAGTCACTTGACCAGGTTCAGCCAATCAGTCACATCCCATTGCAACCACAGCACCTGGATTTCTCAAAGAAAATGGATGAGGACAATACACAAGGGTGTGGGGGGCAATGGGGCATTCATTTAGATATAGGGCTGGCTGAGGGTCATCACATAAATCAATACACAATGTGGGGATGTATGGTGGGATAAATATACAATGCAGGGGTAGTTTTTAAGTTGATGATTTGTATGGCCTGTGAATGATGATATAAATATCCAAATGTGGGGAAAATGGCTAATGCTGACAGAGTGACCCAAATCCTTTTGAGTAAATCATTCAATTTAAATGCATGGACTGGGTGGCTTGTGTTTTGGTCTACCTGGTTGCTAACAATAGCTTTTTTTCTCCCTCACCCAACAACAAAAAAAGCACAATGTAGAAGAGAGCACGTACAATATGGAGCACAGGGGAATTGAACCCTGGACCTTAAGCACTCTAGTCCAGCTCCTTAACCATTACTCTACAAAGCCACATGGGAGTGCCTCCTAGCTTGTCTCCCACACAAACACAATTAATAAAAGAAAGAAGGGTAGCATGTACACTACAGACACTAGCAAACCTGTCCCCTGCAAACAATCCATTGGTTTTTGACCTCATTGCAATCTTGTAGCGTGCCTTCCTCCCAAACAAACACACCAAATAAATCAATTGGAGTGAATTAAACCCAGAACCTCAAAAACTAAATCCAACATCTCAACCATTGCACCACAGAGAACAGGTATAAGGCCCTCCAGAAACAATCCTTTAGTTTTTACAGCCCTTTAGCTAGCCTGACCAAACAAATGCACTAAATAAACTAAAGAAGGGTGGCTTGTAAGGGCAAAGACAAAATGGCTTATGTTTTAGTCTATGTGCTTACTTAAAAACCAAAAAAAACAGAACAGACACAGTTGAAGCCTAGGGAAATTGAACTCATGACCTCAAGGTACCAAGCCCAACACCTTAGCCAATAGGCTACAGGGACTGGATGGCAAGCGCCAGAAAAACAATCCTTTATACAATACAGTCCTCTAGCTGGCCTGACTACCAAACAAACACACTAAATGAACTAAAGAATGGTGTCTTGCAGGTGCAGAGACAATATGGCTTGATGCTAAGGGAATTATTCCCTAAAGGTTTTGAGTGTTTTGAATTTTTTTTATTTTTTGGCAAAAACTTAAGGTCCGGGGTCTACGTTTTTTCCTTTTTTCAGCCATATCTGGTGTCCCAAGTAGCTTCCGCAGCAGGCCTCCAATACCATTCCTTTTAACTAGGATGTTATGCTGGATGCTAAAGGAATAATTTTCTAAAGGTTTTGAGTTTTTTTAAAATTTTTCATTTTTTGGCAAAAACTTAAGGTCCGCGGTCTAAGTTTTTTCATATTTTCAGCCATATCTGCTGTCCCATGTAACTTCCACAGCAGGCCTCCAATACCATTCCTTTTAACTAGGATGTTATGCTGGATGCTAAAGGAATAATTTTCTAAAGGTTTTGAGTGTTTTTAAAATTTTTCATTTTTTGGCAAAAACTTAAGGTCCGCGGTCTAAGTTTTTTCATATTTTCAGCCATATCTGGTGTCCCATGTAGCTTCCGCAGCAGGCCTCCAATACAATTCCTTTTAACTAGGATGTTATGCTGGATGCTAAAGGAATAATTTCCTAAAGGTTTTGAGTGTTTTTAAAATTTTTCATTTTTTGGCAAAAACTTAAGGTCCGCGGTCTAAGTTTTTTCATATTTTCAGCCATATCTGGTGTCCCATGTAGCTTCCGCAGGAGGCCTCCAATACCATTCCTTTTAACTAGGATGTTATGCTGGATGCTAAAGGAATAATTTCCTAAAGGTTTTGAGTGTTTTTAAATTTTTTCATTTTTTGGCAAAAACTTAAGGTCCGCGGTCTCAGTTTTTTCATATTTTCAGCCATATCTGGTGTCCCATGTAGCTTCCGCAGTAGGCCTCCAATACCATTCCTTTTTACTAGGATGTTATGCTGGATGCTAAAGGAATAATTTCATAAAGGTTTTGAGTGTTTTTAAAATTTTTCATTTTTTGGCAAAAACTTAAGGTCCGCGGTCTAAGTTTTTTCCTATTTTCAGCCATATCTGGTGTCCCATGTAGCTTCCACAGCAGGCCTCCAATACCATTCCTTTTAACTAGGATGTTATGCTGGATGCTAAAGGAATAATTTCCTAAAGGTTTTGAGTGTTTTTAAAATTTTTCATTTTTTGGCAAAAACTTAAGGTCCGCGGTCTAAGTTTTTTCATATTTTCAGCCATATCTGGTGTCCCATGTAGCTTCCGCAGCAGGCCTCCAATACCATTCCTTTTAACTAGGATGTTATGCTGGATGCTAAAGGAATAATTTCCTAAAGGTTTTGAGTGTTTTTAAAATTTTTCATTTTTTGGCAAAAACTTAAGGTCCGCGGTCTAAGTTTTTTCATATTTTCAGCCATATCTGGTGTCCCATGTAGCTTCCGCAGCAGGCCTCCAATACAATTCCTTTTAACTAGGATGTTATGCTGGATGCTAAAGGAATAATTTCCTAAAGGTTTTGAGTGTTTTTAAAATTTTTCATTTTTTGGCAAAAACTTAAGGTCCGCGGTCTAAGTTTTTTCATATTTTCAGCCATATCTGGTGTCCCATGTAGCTTCCGCAGCAGGCCTCCAATACCATTCCTTTGAACTAGGATGTTATGCTGGATGCTAAAGGAATAATTTCCTAAAGGTTTTGAGTGTTTTTAAATTTTTTCATTTTTTGGCAAAAACTTAAGGTCCGCGGTCTAAGTTTTTTCATATTTTCAGCCATATCTGGTGTCCCATGTAGCTTCCGCAGCAGGTCTCCAATTCCATTCCTTTTAACTAGGATGTTATGCTGGATGCTAAAGGAATAATTTCCTAAAGGTTTTGAGTGTTTTTAAAATTTTTCATTTTTTGGCAAAAACTTAAGGTCCGCGGTCTAAGTTTTTTCATATTTTCAGCCATATCTGGTGTCCCATGTAGCTTCCACAGCAGGCCTCCAATACCATTCCGTTTAACTAGGATGTTATGCTGAATGCTGAAGGAATTATTTTCTAAAGGTTTTGAGTGTTTTTAAAATTTTTCATTTTTTGGCAAATTCTTAAGGTCCGTGGTTTAAGTTTTTTCATATTTTCAGCCATATCTGGTGTCCCATGTAGCTTCCACAGCATGCCACCAATACCAATCCTTTTTACTAGGATGTTATGCTGGATGCTAAAGGAATAATTTCCTAAAGGTTTTGAGTGTTTTTATAATTTTTCATTTTTGGCAAAAACTTAAGGTCCGCGGTCTAAGTTTTTTCATATTTTCAGCCATATCTGGTGTCCCATGTAGCTTCCGCAGCAGGCCTCCAATACCAATCCTTTTTACTAGGATGTTATGCTGGATGCTAAAGGAATAATTTCCTAAAGGTTTTGAGCATTTTTTTTAAAAATTATTTTTTTGGCAAAATCTTAAGGTCCGGGGTCTAAGTTTTTTCAGATTTTCAGCCATATCTGGTGTCCCAGACACTCTAGGACACTTTATGAACCGAGAACAAACAAAAGCAACGTTTCGGCCAAACAGGGCCTTTGTCAAGCTAACACTTCACTCCAAATCACACCCTTAAGTATTGAGTATAATTCTATACAATCCAATCAGGTTCAGTAAAAAGTCACACCAAGTAATGCAAACAATTAGTGATAATTACTTATCTTATTTAAAAAACAATCAGCAAGTAATTTAAAAACATCAAATAATTAAAATGTCTACATCTACATTATACAGTATATTACAAATAATCAGACATTAATAGCACATATTAATCAAATCCTAAGTAAATACCTTGTGTCTCCATAGCTTAATCTCTTCCTGTTGCCCTTCTGCCAATTTCTGATCATGTGACCAGACCAAACCATATGATTGCATGATGACATCACGCCAAAAAAACCAAAAAGATTAGATATTCCCAGGCGGTCTCCCAACCAGGTGCTAACCAGTTCCAATCCTGCTTAGCTTCTGAGATCAGACGAGATCAGACAAGATCAGGAACATTCAGGATGGTATTGCCTAAAAACATATGTCATCAAATCTCCCAAAAAGGGGAAGAAGGTGTATCGGCAGAACGGTCATCAGGACGACCAAGTACATATAATCTAGACACAATCGTTTAATAACATTAAAGAGCCACAGCAATAAAGTAAAATGGGGAGAAAAAAAGAAAAAGAAATACTACAAGCAAATATGCAATTAAAGTATTAAGCACATAGCATACTGCCCTATACCCAAATTAGTCCATATTCTGAACAAAGTGCAAATTTAAGTGTATTAAAATATTAAGCATCTGAATTTAAAAAAGTAAAAAAATGCAGTTTGTCAAAAAATACAATTAATTAAGGAGTATAATATTGTCTACAAAAAAATATTGGAAAATGATATTAAATCACATATATATGAAAGTGTAAAAATCATGTCAAAGACAAATATAAATAGCTAGACATGTGTCCTCTTATACCTTTTAATATCCCTATATTACATCATACATATAAAGTGTCATATTTAAAGTGACAGTGTATTAAAGTGAACCAAATTTGGCAAGTGTATAAAATTAAAACTTATAAATTTGTTTCAATAAAAGTGTATAAGAAATCTTAATACTAAATGGAAAAGTAGAACACCTGCATATTATTGCTCGAAGATGAGTGTGTGAAGTTCTAAAAGTGAACCAGCACCAATTTTCAAAGAATCTGCGAAAAACATAAAAAGGTTAAGTTAATTACTATCAAAAATATCAAAGGTTCACTAAAAAATATAAAACTCATCACTATTCAAATGAGAGATGTCACATCATAATCAAAATTTAACCCTTTTGGACTAAGAGTATTCAGCTCTCTAATCCAAAATGCTTCACGGTAAAGCAGTTTTTTAAGTCGATCTCCCCTTCTTAAATTTTCTGGAATCTGTTGAATAATCTGATATTTCAGTTGGGCAATGTTGTGGCGGGACTCAGAGAAATGAGCCAGGACTGGTAATTCAAGTAACCCAGTCCTGATGGTAGACTTATGCTTTGAAAATCTCTCTCTCATTCTCTGAGTAGTCTGCCCAACATACAAAAGACCACAAGGACATTTCAGGAGATATACTACATAAGAAGCGTTACATGTCACATACTGATTAACAGTGTATTTTCTTCCTCCATGTGGATGATGCACAACAGAGCCCTGTATCATCGAGTGACAAGAACTACAATTAAAAAAGGGAAAATTCCCAACCTTAGATGTCGAAGTAGAGGGTTCCACAGAAAGCTGAGTGTGTACCAATGTATCCTTTAGTGAAGGGCATCTCTTAAACACCATAAATGGTTTTTGGCCAAACCCGGGAACAACTGGATAACTGGAAGACAGAATATTCCAATTTTTATTAATGATCTTCCTGATCTTAACGGAAAAAACACCATATTATGATACAAACTTAATTCTGTAGTCATTTCTGTACCTCTCAGTGGTGACAAAAAGTTCTGCTCTATTTTTCGCTTGGACCACTGACAACTGTTTATCCAGTAAAGAGGATGTGTCCTATGTAGCTTCCATAGCTGGCGTCCAAAACCTTTCCTTTTAACTTGGATGTTATGTGAGATGCTAAAGGAATTATTTCCTAAATGTTTTGAGTGTTTTAAAAAAAAAAAAATATTTTTGGGCAAAATCATACGTTTTTTCATATTTTCAGCCATATGTGGTGTCCATGTAGCTTCCACAGAAAACGAGATCAAGGACTTGGATTAAGGTCAGAGTGTTTACATGGGCAGACTAGATGGGCTGAATGGTTCCTATGGAATCAAAGACTTTAACAAGGGTAAGGGACCTGACAATTTTAGGCTGGTAGTGCATTTAGCTGTAACATGGCCACTGAGATCAGACCGTTAATGGAAGAAAGAAAGGACAGAGAGGGAGGGGATGTTACTAAATTGGCAATGCCATGTTAAATAAGGAGGGGAGAATGGGCAAGGGGCGGTCAGTATGGGTTGGTAAAAGTAACGATTGGTGAAACAAGTGGCAAAAGAGAGCGTCTTCCTTAAACCTTCTAGGCGGCGAGGTATTAGAGGACTGAAGCAGATGACTGAATTATTTAGGGGGGGGTGGTCGCAAAACATACAGAATTAAGCAAAGAGAGAAGCATACAAAAGACGAATGAAACAGGGAGGGAAAGAAACAGTTGTATCAAGGGAACAAGAGGAAGAGGGGGGGGGTCTATGAGCAGCAGAACTGTTTGATGGGAGGAAGGGACAGAAGGGCGACATGGAGAGAGTGCTGCGCAGACTGTTGGTACTTAATAAAAATAAACCTACATGTTCATACTCACTCGTTGAAAGGCTCACTCAAAGGCTGGTTCCACACTCTGTGGCCACACATAATGGTGGTTTTGCAAATGCTTACCCAACTACAGACCATCTTGCCTCCCTCTCTCTGATTGGTCAGCCCTGGTCAGGTGACACCGCCCACCAATCAGGAGGCTAGGGCTGAGGGGCAGCCCCTGATTGGCTGAGCCTAGTCAGCTGACTCTAGCAACCAATCAGCAGCTGGCCCAGGTTCCCCTCTCTCTGATTGGTTAGCCCTGGACAAGTGACACCAACCACCATTCAGGTGGCTAGGGCTGAGGGGCAGCTGCTGCTTGACTAAGATAAGCCTGTCTTGGCTCATCAAGCGGGAGAAAGTCTCCAGCAGTCACTTCCTTAATTGGAGAGTATTCCCTGGAAATAGGGTTGACAGGAGAGTCCATATTGCCAATACTGCTTCTCCTGTATAGTGCATAATTAAATGGTCAGGGATTTTTCAGCGACATCTCATTGACTTAGCTATGCATTATACAGGGCCAGCCAAGCTCTTTACGCTGCAGAAACGTATTAATAATTCGGCAATTAGAATGTATAGCAAAGTCAAGGAGTTTAAATCAGGTCTCTGCCATAGACGTGCTTCTGATATTGAGGTGGTCTGTTATAGCAACAATCCACAAATAGCCAGGACTATCTTGTCCAGAGCTGCAAATTCACTCAAATTAAACCCCTATGTTTGCTTTTGTACAACAGTCCATGAATCCTCACACTGGAGGAGGGAAAGCAGAAGGCTACATACCAAAGGAATATAAAATAATAATAATACACACACACTTAAATAATTTTTTTTGAACTTAAGATTTTTATTATTTTATAGTTGTTTGTTTCATACCAAAATGCATGGAAAGCGAAGTGGTTACAACATAGCACTCGCGACACAAGGTCGATGGAACAGATCGGTGAAATCAAGCAGATATTGCGAGTACAGAAAAGTAATCGGTACATTGTAACGAGCGAGAAGACGGCGCTATCCCACACATATGAAGAAAATAGAACCATGTTGGAAACATAAGACAGCAGTCAAAAACTGAAAAAGGAAAAAAAAATAAAAAGAAAAGAAAACGTCCCAATGGCAGGTGGTGCGTTCGAGTGATATGCAGATAAGGTGTACACAATAAAGGAGCATGACAAATGCGGATCGAGAGAGGCACTAGCGGCAGGCAGATGTTGGCCACCAAATCATGATACAGTTTCGTCAATACACACAATAAAGAAATTATACAAAATATTGCAGGCTGGACGCGACTCTCCACAGCAAACCCCAACAAATGACACGTTAAGAACGCCAACAAGGTTCCGACCTGTATTGGAGCCAAGGGGACCATATTTTATCGTACAAAGGAAGCTGTAGCTCATTAATAAAAGAAAATTTTTCCATAACATGGACTCTCTCCAGTATTGCGTGAATGTCCGACACCTGAGGTGTAGTAGGAGATTTCCAATTACGAGCTATGAGGGATTTCATGGCCAAAAAAATATGGATAATAAGTTTACGGGAGGGAGAATCCACATAGTCTGGGAACATATGTAAAATAGCTATCTCAGGTTCGAGAGGAAGGCGCACACCCAATGAGGAGGAGATGAACGTAAATATTTTTTGCCAGGTAGACATAATAGGGGGGCACGACCACCAGACATGTAGCATAGAGCCAACATCCTGGCATCCCTTCCAACACGTAGGGGAACTGGAAGGAAATAAATGGGAAAGGCGAAGCGGAGTGAGATACCACCTGCAAACAATTTTTTTCTGCAGTTCGAGGTGGTTAGTGCAGTGTGTGACTCCCCTCATAGCCTCCTCAGATGCCAGCCACCTTTCCAGCGGAAAGGAAGGACCAAGTTCCTTCTCCCAGGCAAACATATGAGGAAGCTTGTGGTCCTACATACGGGAGATGAGTGCAGAATAGCAAATAGACAACATACCTCTTTTCGGAGAGGATCTACCGCATAATCGAACTATAGGATGAGATGAAACAATATCAACTAGGGGAGATTTAGAGCGGGAGGTTAGTAGATGCCTAATTTGAAGATATTTATAAAAATCACGTGACGGAATGGACAATCGTGTCTGGATGTCAGTGGATGTACACATGTCCTGTTGATGGAATAAGTCTCCAATACGAAAAATTCCAATTGTGTATGTCTAGGTCTGGGATGAGGCACATGAGTGAAGTTAGCGGAGTGGCCTTCGTGATGGAGGATAAGGCAGGCAGGAACCGCGACACTGCAGACCAGACATGGAACGTGCATGTAGTGGTGGGAGGAAGAGGGGGAAGTATAGGGTGAAGACGAGAGGGTAGCCATAGGAGTTGACTCACTGAAAGTGGGGCTAACATGGAGTTTTCTAGAGTCATCCAACTAGGAATATCCTCCCTGGAGTGAAAGAGAACCGCCTGGGATAAGATAGAGGCCCTATAGTACGCCTCAATATTGGGCGCCCCCAGACCACCTTTAAAACGCGGTGTAAAAAAACTTGTCTCGAAACCCTCGACCTCCCCCCGTTATTAATAAAGTCGTTCAAAATGTGTTGTACTTGTGTAAAAAAACTATGCGGGATAACGATCGGGACTGCTCTGAAGACATAACAACCTGGAAGGATCATCATTTTGACTGAGGCTATCCTGCCCATCCAGGAGAGGTCGAACGAACGCCAAGCCTGGAGCTCACCTTGAATAGATTTCCATGTCTGAAATGCATTAAAAGTATTAAGTTTAGCCAGATTTTTAGGGAGTTTAATCCCTAGATAAGAGATATAATCTTTCCGCCAGTCGAATGCATATGAAGAGCGAAGGGAATGAGAGAGTGAAAAGGGTAAGTTTAAAGGCATAGCCTGCGTTTTACTAAGATTGAGCTTGTGGTAGGAAACTCGGGCATAACAATCAAATTGCTCCAGCAGTGCGGTCAGAGAGGAGGAAGGATTTGTAATCGCCGCCAACATGTCATCCGCAAACAAACCAAGAACAGAGGAATCACCGGTGCGGCCTAAAAAACCAGATAAGAGGATCGGTTCGTATCTTTTGGGCCAAAGGCTCCAAAACCAGGGTGTAGAGCAGTGGGGAAACGGGACAGCCCTGCCTCGTCCCATTGGAAATAGAGAAAGGAGCAGAGAGAAAACCAGAAAAATTAACAGACGCTGAAGGCGTAGAATACAAGGCCATGATAGTGCGAATCACAGATGGAGGAAAATCAAATTTACTAAGAACCGATGAAAGAAAAACCCAATGTAAACGGTCAAAGGCCTTTTCTGCATCAAAAGAAATAAAAAGACCAGGAGTAGAGGTGCGTGCTGCGTCCCAAGATAATGTCAAAGATTTACGGGTATTGTCCACTGCTTGTCGGTGTCGAACAAAGCCTACTTGGTCAGTATGGAGGAGGGAAGGTAAGAGTAAGGAAAGTCGATTAGCAATAATTTTGTCATAAAGCTTAACATCCGTATTAAGGAGGGAAATCGGACGAAAGTGTACGCATCTGTCAGGGGATTTACCCGGTTTAGGCAATGTCACTATGTGGGCATGCAAGTTTTCTGTCGGGATAGTGCCAGTGGACATGAAAGAACAAAAAAGTTTTAGAATGTGCGGCCCCAAAATCGGAAAAAAAGTCTTGTAATAATGGCTAGAGAAACCATCCGGACCAGGGGCAGACTTAGCTTTGATCTGAGAGACAGTAGCCTGAATCTCATCAATATCCAATGGGGATTCTAAGGTTTGGATCATGTCGGCAGTGAGTGTGGGGAGAGTCAATGAATCTAAGTACCGGTTAATGACGTCATGAGTAGGTTGGGGAGTGTGCGCGTCGTCAGAAAGATTGTAAAGAGAAGCATAGTAAGAAGCAAATTCCTCAGCTATATGGGAAGGATTCTTTAGAGTGGAACCCGAGGCCGAGAAAATAAATTGGGGACGAGACAGGGCCGTCACATGCCGGAGCTTATTCGCCAGCATCGTGTCAGCTTTGTTGCCCTTAAAGTAAAAGCGTTGGCGAAGGGAAAGGAGCATTTTGGCTGTCAATTGAGCTTGTATTGCCGCCAACCTAGATTTAACCTGTTGAATGTCTGAAATTAATTGAGGAGAGGAAACTTGTTTGTTAAGCCTTTCCAATTCATATAACTGGAGGAGAAGGGAATGTTTATCCCCCTCCTTCTCCCTCTCACGCTTAAGATGGGACGCTAGAGATATAAACTTGCCCCTGACAACAGCTTTGTGTGCGTTCCACAGTGATTCAATCGAAGAGACCGAATCTTGGTTTTCCTGAAAATATAATTCTAGCTGTGAATGAATTTGCGCAACTATAGCCGGGTCGGAGAGCAGAGAGCTGTTGAGGCGCCAGGAACCTTTGCCCCGGAAAGGGTGAGGATTACTAAAAGACAAACATAATGGGGCATGGTCCGACCAACTAATAACGTCTAAAGAGCAGTCCCGAATCGATTGTAAAAGAAACTTGTCAACCAAAATAACATCTATCCTCGTGTATGATTTGTGTAATGCAGAGAAGAATGAGTAATCCCTTTCCGAAGGGTGAAACAAACGCCACACATCATATAACTGATAGGAATGCAAGGTGGAGGTAAGAGCCGCAGCCAGGGAACGTATACGTTTACCATAAGTGCCCGACGGGGGAGTTGAGGCATCCAACTTGGGGTCAAATACGGCGTTGAGAGCGCCACATAAAATAAGGGAACCTTTCTTAAAGGAAGTGACTTTGCGGAGTAACTTCTGAAAAAAGTAATTGAGAGGTATTAGGTGCATAGAAAGCAACCAATGTGTAAGTGACTGTGTTGATGATGCAGTTGAGGAATAAAAACCATCCCTGGGGGTCCACCATCTGGTCCAGTAGTTGAAAAGATACATGTCGGGAGACAAGAATTGAAACCCCAGCCCTACAAGATGAGGCCATGGAGTGATATTGCCATGGAAATCTTTAGAGTATATGTGAACAGGCTTTGAGCGTTTTAAATGGGTCTCTTGCACACATAAAATTTGGGCGTGGGCCTTTTTTGCTTCGGAGAATAACATCCTCCTCTTGTGAGGGGTGTTAAGGCGATTAGCATTTATGGATAATAACTTAAGAGATGACATTAAGGGGAGGATAAAAGGATGAGCAAAAAAAGTGGAGTCTTAAAGTGAAATCGTGTAGTGTACAGTGGAAGACGGTGGAGACCCCCAGAGAAGGCAATACAACATGGGAGAGCCGCGTCCAATGCCCAAAACAAAATAAACAAAAAAGTAAGGACCACATACCAGAAACACAATTTTAAAAAAGAAAATGGTGTGTATAGACTGCAACATGTGCAGAATGCAGAGACGACACTCCAGAGTATGACAACCGAAGTATAAATGTATGATGTAGAGCGAATTTAAAACAAAAACGGAAATTTTTTACTTACCGTAAATTCCTTTTTCCTTAGTCCAGTGGCAGTACAAGTGGGTAGTAATCTTCCTCGGGACAAGTAGAATCTAAAAGTGAATAAATAGTTAAAATGTCCGAAGCCCCTCCTCCTTACCCATAAAAACCGGCACCTCTCCAAAGATGGCAGTTAGTAACAAGAAACACAGAAATGGATGCAAAATAAAGTTTATTCTCAACGAAGGGAGGGAAATCTGTACTGCCACTGGACTAAGGAAAATGGAATTTACGGTAAGTAAAAAATTTCCGTTTTTCCTGTCATCCAGTGGCAGTACAAGTGGGATGTAACAAGATCCCGGAGAAGGAAATGCCTAGGAGACAACAGCACGAAGCACCTTGCGCCCGAAATCCGCCGCAGAGGAGGAAAAGACGTCTAGCCGGTAATGTTGTATAAACGTATAGAACGAGGACCAGGAAGCCGCCTTGCAGATCTCTTCAGGAGAAGCCGAAGCCTTTTCAGCCCAAGAAACAGACATGGCTCTAGTGGAGTGAGCCCTGACGGGACATTGAAGCAACTCGCCCTTGGCCTGGTAGGCCATATGAATGGTGTCAACAAGCCATCGAGAAATGGTAGCCTTTGAAGCCGCCTTACCAGCAGAATGACCAAAAAAATGGACAAAAAAGGTGGTCGGTGGTACGGAAGGATGAAGTACGCTTGAGATATATTCCAAAGCCCTTTTAACATCCAAGGAATGCCATTTACATTCTTCCGGGGAGGAAGGAGACGGAAAAAACGAGGGAAGAACCAATGGTTGATTGATACTCACCCTGGAGATGACTTTCCGAAGAAACGAGGGTTTCAAATGCAACACAACCTTGTCCTGATGGAAAACAGTGAAATCTGCCGAAGACGAGAGGGCTTGAAGTTCCCCCACTCTCTTGGCTGAAGTAATTGCCACCAAAAAAATCGTCTTGAGGGAAAGGATCTTCAATGAAACTTCCTCCAACGGTTCAAAAGGAGCCGAACAAAGAGCCTGCAGGACGAGAGTAAGATCCCAGGTAGGAAAAGGAGACCTTGACGGGGGACGCCGAATGGCCGCGGCTTTAAAGAAACATCTTACTAGAAGGTGAGAGGCCAAGTCTGAAAGAAAAAAATGGTTAAGTGCCGAGACCTGACCCTTTAAGGTAGAAACACTGAGACCTGAATCTAAACCATCTTGCAAGAACTGCAGAATAGAGCTGATATTCTGAGGGAAGACAGTCAAACCTCGAGCAGAGCACCACAGAAGAAATTTCTTCCAAACATGAAAATATATCCTGGATGTAGAGCGTCTTACAGAATTCAACAGAAGATCAGAAAGGTCACCGTCAACACCTTGGTTCCGCAGAATCATCCTTGCAAAAGCCAGGCCGTCAACCGAAACATCCGAAGGAGGTCTGGAGGAAGCTCCCTGTTGTCCAACAAAGGCTCCGACGTCGGAAGTTCCCAGGATGCCAAGGTAAGTTGTCTGAGAAGGGCAAACCAACTTCGACTTGGCCAGCAAGGCATGATGGCCAAGACCCTGGCCCTGTCTGAGCAAATCTTTTGGAGAATTCTCGGGATCAAGGCTACCGGAGGAAATATGTAGGCCAAACGGAAATTCCATTGAATTGAAAGGCCGTCCAGAACCTGAGGAGAATCCAGCCTGTTGAGGGACGCAAAAACCGGCACTTTCCTGTTTTTTCTGGTAGCCATCAAGTCTATCTCTGGGAGGCCGAATCTTGCCACCAAGAAGGAGAAGGTCTGCATGGTCAGGGACCACTCTGCCTGAGACCACCTTGCCCGGCTGAGGTCGTCCGCAATAAGATTGTAGCAGCCTCTGATGTGGGTTGCCGAGATGTCCTGCAGATGTTGTTGGGACCACTTCATTAAAACAGAGCACAGAATCTGAAGCTTTCGTGTTCGCGTTCCTCCTTGCTTGTTTATGTAAGCCACTGTCGTAGCGTTGTCCGACTGGATTCTTACAAAATGACCCTCTACATGGGGCCTGAAAACCATGAGGGCTAGAAGGACTGCCTTTAATTCCCTGCAATTTGAAGACTGATGAGAATCGTCCGGAGACCAAATTCCCTGTCTGAAGAGGCAACCTAAATGCGCCCCCCAGCCGATTCTGGAGGCATCCGTGGTCAGAGTTATCCAATGTCGGGGTTGGAACGAGAGACCCCCGGAAAGATGGGTTGACTTCTTCCACCAGTTCAGCTGAGATAGGACTTGGCGTGATATTGTGAAGATTGCGTCTAAGTCTTCTTCCCTTCTTGACCAGTTGGAAAGGATCTGCCATTGTAAGGGACGCAGCTGAGACTTTGCCCAACGGACCGCAGGGATGGACGCTGTAAGAACACTCAGGACACTCATAGCCCTTCTGACAGAGCAGGTAGGATTCCTTTGAAGAAAGGAAATTTCCTGTCTTATCTTCCTGATCTTTGATTGCGGGAGGAAGATGCACTGGGAAACTGAGTCCACCATCAACCCCAGGAACTGGATCCTGGTGGAGGGAAGGAGATTGGATTTCTCCTTGTTGATGATCCAGCCATGTTGTTCTAGAAAATGAACCGTGGTGTCCAAGTCTGCCAGAAGCTTTTTTGTAGAGTCGGCCTTGATGAGCCAGTCGTCCAAGTATGGTACGATAGCGACACCCCGGAGTCTTAGGCTTGCCGTCAATGGGCACAGGATCTTGGTAAAAACTCTTGGAGCCGACGAAAGACCGAATGGGAGGGCTTTGAATTGAAAGTGATAAATTATCTTGTTTACTCGAACCGAGAACCTGAGGAACTTTCTGGACGCGTTGGCCATAGGCACATGAAGATAGGCGTCTTTTAAATCCAGTGTAACCATAAAATCTCCTCTTTGCAGAATCTGAGTGACAGATTTGAGGTTCTCCATGCGGAAATGTTGATAGCGTATACAACTGTTGACCCTCTTCAGATCCAAAACCGGACGGAAGGAGCCGTCCGGCTTTGGAACCAAAAAGAGACGAGAGTAGACACCCTGGAATCTGTGACGAACTGGGACCTGCTCTATGACTCCTTTCTGTAGCAGCGTGAGGCATGCTGAAAACAGGGCTACATTTTTGCTTTCCGCAGGATATGAGGAGATGAGAAAGCGGCTCAAAGGAGGTCGAAAAAAACTTGATTTTGTATCCCTCCGCAATGATCTTCCGAATCCAAATATTTTGAGTAGTCTGCTCCCAGGCGTCTCTGAACCATAGCAATCTTCCTCCTACTTTGTCAGAACTTCCTCTTTTCTTGCTTACCAGGACGTTCTTGGAATTTCCTATCTCCATAGGGATGACGAAAATTCTGAGAGCGGGAAGACTGGAAAGGTCTGGCATTCCGATAAGGGTATTTACGATTCCACTTGATCCTTCTATCCTGAGGGAGAGCTCGTTTGGTATCCGACATCTGTCTGATCAGGTCTTCTAGCGGAGCTCCAAACAGCTTTTTCCTCTCAAAGGGTAAATCACATAAAGAGGCCTTGGACGCCAAATCCGCTGTCCAGGAACGTAACCACAGGGCTCTTCGTGCCACTGAGGACAATCCCATAGTTCTGGCCGATAATTTAAGAGATTCGTGAGATGAATCCAACAAAAAAACTATTGGAGAGCTTTAACCTGTTAAGGAGTCTGGAAATCTCAGAATCTGAGTCATCGGAGAGACATTCTCCCAAGGCGTGAATCCAAATATTCTGGGCTCTGGCCACCGCTGCGCTGGCCACCGTAGCCTTACACTGCGAACCTGCAGCCTGAAAAATGCGCCTGCACGAAGCTTCTGCCCTTCTATCCATGGGGTCTTTAAGACCTGACACCCCTCCAATTGGAATGGTAGTCTTTTTGGAAAGCTGTGCAATTTGGAAGTCCACTTTAGGGGGATCATCCCATGTGTCTTCCCCTTGAAGTTTAAACAGTTGTCTGAACTGTTTTGAAATAAAGGCTCTTTTACCTGGGTGCTTCCATTCTCTTTCCATAAGTTCTGTTAGTTTTGGTAGAACCGGAAAACCTTTAACTTTCTCTGAATCCTCCTCTAGTAACAAAAGCGAAACCTCCTTAAAAAACTTGCGAAGCTCCTGAGGAGGGAAAAAAACCTCATCCTCTGAACTATCACTTGAAGTAGAAAGATGAGTGAGAGATTTCACCGGAGGAAAGGTCTGACCTAGATGAAGATCTGGACCTCATGCGTTTATGCGAACTTTCCTTCCTTTTCTCCTGGGAATGAGCAGCAGAAAGTTGAAAAGCTTCAAAGGTCTGGGCCAAATTCTCCTGGAACCAACCCAGGAAGGAATGCAAATCCTTTTGCTTTTCAGTAGCAAGTTGTTCTGCCGAGCATGAATTACACATTTTCTTATGACAACCATCCGGGAGAGGAGTAGCACACTCTGAACAAGCCACATGCTTGGATTTAGAAGTAGCTTTTCTGGAAGCCGGTGGCCTTTTATCTTTCTCTGGAATTTCTATAGGAACCGGACTAGACATCTGATAAAAGAAAACAGAGGTTAACAAGAATTTTTTTTTTTTTTTTTTTATACGAGGGCAGAGAAAGTATAGAGAAAAGATATATAAATCTTACCCTAAACTCCTCTGAACCGTGTGGGGGGGCTGGTGACACGGTAATCCTGTACTGGCAATGCTCCTGCAGTCAGACAGGAAAAAGCGCTTTTTAAAGCATTCAAAAATGCCGCCCTCCGGAAGATCCGATTCGCGCATGCTCAGTAGCGCGATCGGATCTTCAGTGGAACGCAACGACACCCGGGCGTGCGGTCCACCTTAATGCGCATGCTCCCGCATCACCATACAAAAGGATGCAAACAGTCATCTTCCGTAACGCGAACCGCTACGGAAGGAAAAGCCTCTCTGCTCACCACCCGGGGAGCAATCGGAGGAAGAGGAACCCCCAGGCAGCAACCCGTGCGCCTCACCAGCAAGTCTGTCCGGAACTGAAGATTCTACCGTCCGTCCCTGAAAGGGACAAGAAAAAAACTGCCATCTTTGGAGAGGTGCCGGTTTTTATGGGTAAGGAGGAGGGGCTTCGGACATTTTAACCATTTATTCACTTTTAGATTCTACTTGTCCCGAGTAAGATTACTACCCCCTTGTACTGCGACTGGATGACAGGAAAATAAAGGTTAGCACGAAAGGGAAGCCACATTCCAGTAAGATTTGAATAACCCCCAACCACCCTGAAGGTCTGACTCCAAGGTATGAGAGGTGCATGGTTCCATTGGCTGATGCTGGCAGAGTGACCCAAATCCCTTTGACAAAATCATGCAATTTTAACGCATGAACTGGCTATTACACCTGCACTACGGAACACTTCATAAGACATTTTTAAGAGTGTATAATTTTCGATTATAAAGAACGTTATAGAGAGAGAGTTGATACATACCAGGGTTTTTATGCGTTTTCAAATGGGTAACCTGTACCTCTGATTTGGAGTAGCGGTTAAGGCATTGGTCTTCCACCATAAGTTCAAGTGGCTTGTCCTCACACCAGCGACGTTCTAGCAATGCTATGTTAAATAAGGAGGGGAGAATGGGCAAGGGGCGGTCAGTATGGGTTGGTAAAAGTAATGATTGGTGAAACAAGTGGCAGAAGAGAGCGTCTTCCTTAAACCTTCTAGGCGGCGAGGTATTAGAGGACTGAAGCAGATGACTGAATTATTTAGGGGGGGGGTGTCGCAAAACTTATGGAATTAAGCAAAGAGAGAAGCATACAAAAGGGGAATGAAACAGGGAGGCAAAGAAACAGTTGTATCAAGGGAACAAGAGGAAGAGGAGGATCTATGAGCAGCAGAACTGTTTGATGGGAGGAAGGGACACAAGGTAGACATGGAGAGAGTGCTGCGCAGACTGTTACATAGTTACATAGTTATATAGGCTGAAAAAAGACATGCGTCCATCAAGTTCAGCCTTTCCTATATCGGTTAATTTGTTGCTGTTGATCCAAAAGAAGGCAAAAAAACCCCCAGTTTCGCTCTTTCCAATTTTGCACTAACCAGGGGAAAAAATTCCTTCTTGACCCCAAAATGGCATTCTTGTTAGTCTTACCAGCTGCAAGGGCTCACGGCATGTCCTAGAATGTCAGATCTTCTCATCATTGCCAGGGTCTCTGTCAAATCTATGTGGAGTCCACCATTGTCGCTTGTAAAGCAGAAAAAGAAAACGACTTAATGAGCCACCTTAAAAGGCTGTTCTATTGAGGCAAGCAATTTGCCTTACCACCTAGCCCTCTTTTACCCAATAGTGCACTGGCCCAGACAATAGCAGAATCTGCATAGATGACCATGCAGCATTCAGGAGCATCACAGACCTTAATGGCACTTGCTCTTGCTTTTTTACTTGGTAACCCATCGACAAAAAAAAAATAAAAATAATATTTTGACCCTGCCAACTGTGGCAGTTATCGCCCCATCTCCCTCATCAATGCCGACATCAAGCTCTATGCCAAGCTGCTGGCGACCAGACTGGGGTCGATCATTCCGATGTTGATTCACCCAGATCAAGTGGGTTTCATCCCGGGCAGGGAGGCTCCGGACAATATTCGACGCACAGTTGACCTCATTGAAACAGCTCGGCTCTCCCGCCAGGATTCCATGTTGTTGGCATTGGACGCGGAAAAGGCCTTCGACAGGGTCGACTGGACCTACATGTGGGCAGTCTTGAGGAGATTTGGCCTTGGGGAAGGGTTCATCCAGGGAACCCGGGCTCTCTACTGTCACCCGTCTGCTACTGTCGCCTTGATGGGTTGTGAGTCGTCGACCATCACCATACGCAATGGAACGAGGCAGGGGTGTCCTCTCTCGCCGCTCCTGTTTGCCTTGTGTATCGAGCCCCTAGCCGCAGCTATCAGGCAACATCCCGACATCACGGGCATCGCGGTCCTCGACACTCAATACAAGCTGAGCCTCTTTGCAGACGACATTCTCCTCACCCTCACCAACCCCCTCGTTTCGCTCCCGAATCTCTACGATACCCTCCGCACGTTCTCTCGTCTCTCAGGGTACAAAGTTAACGCCGCCAAATGCGAGGCTCTGGACATCAACCTGGGTGATCCTTTAAAGACTTTGTTGGCATCTAACTTCAAGTTTACCTGGCAACCCAAGCATTTGAAGTATTTAGGCATCCGCCTCTCTAGAGACTTTGCCTCGTTGTACCAGACGAACTTTCCTCCACTTCTTTCTGCTCTGCGCGGTGAATTGTCGCAATGGTCCCGCTACCGCATCTCATGGTTGGGTCGTATATATGCAGTTAAAATGAACGTTCTTCCTCGCATTCTATACCTCTTCCGTGCGCTTCCTACTCCGGTCATCAAGAGTGATATTGTGCGTTTCCAGTCATGTATCTTTCGTTTTATTTGGGGCAACAAAAGAGCCAGGATCAACAGGGCCACGCTGTACAAATCCAAACTGGCAGGGGGCCTTGCTGTGCCTCACCTCTACCTGTATTATGTGGCGGCGAGAATCTCTCAATTGGAGGCTTGGTCCTTCCCTGCGCGCACTCTGCCCTGGGTCGATATCGAGCATAGCTATGTATTGCGC
>NC_071095.1:42476074-42571074 GCF_027358695.1 Spea bombifrons | reverse complement strand
TACATGGGGTGCCCCGGATTCTGCTGCTGCATGTTGGGGGGAATGATTTGGGGCAGGTTCCGATCAGGTCCCTTATCTCCTCCATGAAGGCTGATTTTCAGCAGTTTTGGGCTGCTTATCCGCAGACGTTCTTTGTTTGGTCTGATATCGTTCCCCGGGTTCGGTGGCGTGGGGCTAACTCTCACGCGGGGATTGATAGGGCTCGCAAGCAGGTCAATAAGACTATTTCCCGTTTTATTTCTTTTCGGGGTGGTGTCATTGTTAAGCATGTTCAGTTGGAAGGGGACCCTGCGGGTTTGTTTCGGTCAGATGGTGCCCATTTGTCTGATGTTGGTCTGGACATTTGGCTCCTTAACGTCCAGTCTGGTTTGGAGCGTGCGTTGTCGGTGGCAGGGGGCCAGTGAGGTGCAAGGTGGTCGCACTCCCTGGCTTTGGCGGTTGGT
This sequence comes from Spea bombifrons, assembly GCF_027358695.1. Lineage (NCBI taxonomy): Eukaryota > Metazoa > Chordata > Amphibia > Anura > Pelobatidae > Spea > Spea bombifrons. The sequence goes on along the minus strand of NC_071095.1, from coordinate 42,570,631 downwards.
TATCAAGCTGGCATAGTGCAAGGGTTAACCACCTTAGGTGTGGTTTGACCCGTGGTGCACAGGCCCTCGGCCTAAGTGCAGGACACTCCTTGGGCTTGTGCCTTGGTGAATCCTAGCCGTGACAATGGCTGCCGTGCAGGGGACGCCGGTGGTCTCTACGGTTTTACGCCTGTGCCAGCCGGTTCGGTTGTTTACAATTTAGGGTTTACGATTTGTAGCCTTTATATTTGGTTTACAATTGTTAGTTTTAAGGCTTGCACGTGTCATAAGTAAGTCGGGTGGTGTGGCACGTGCATTGCTATATTATATACTATGTTATATGTGTTTACAAATAAAGTTCATTTTACTATGAATAAAGTTATTTATATCTGTGTCACGGCGTAGAAGGCGTAAAGCGGACTGCACCGTGGCCTTATTTTTCCATAGTTGACCATAATAAAGCATTATATTATTTACTTTGTGTTTGTGTATTTATTGTGGGAAGGGGGGTAAAGAGGGCGTCGCATTGGCGCTACCTCAGTCAAGAAAGCCCCAGGCGAGAGTATGGAGCAAGAAGGGCGCATGACTGAGGGGACGACAGGCAGCCCTCTCCCCCTCCCGTTTTCCTGTTTTTTAGTAAATTTGCTGAGTCAGCTAGGGGGCCGGCGGGCAATGTTGATTGACGGCCCTGAGCTGACGATTGATAGGTGTGCATCACCTTACTGTGCTTAGGGGTGGGGGTCACTATATATATGGGAGCCCACCCCATTTAGGTCACTTTTTCGATTGACCAGGAAAGCTTTCCCTCCCTCCCACCCCTCTTTTTTTTGTTTCTTGGCGGTTGGTTATCAAGCTGGCATAGCGCAAGGGTTAACCACCTTAGGTGTGGTTTGACCCGTGGTGCACAGGCCCTCGGCCTAAGTGCAGGACACTCCTTGGGCTTGTGCCTTGGTGAATCCTAGTCGGGACCAGGCCCGGACTGGCCATCGGGCACACCGGGCATTTGCCCGGTGGGCCGGGCCACATTGACTTTAGGGGCTGATGGAGCTGCAGCTCCAGGCCCCTAACCTACCTACGGCCGCAGTAACGCAGGGCATAAGGGGCACCTGCCCCTTAAGCCCGCCGCAACTGCGACCGGGTCCGCCACTCTAAGGGGCCGGGAAGTCCCCACCAAGGCCGGCCTTACGGGTCTGCGGCCGCACAGGGTTTAAATTAAAACATCGGGGTTTTTTTTAACTTTATTTAACATCCTCCATGTTAAATAAAGTTTTTTTTAACTTTATTTAACATGGAGGATGTTAAATAAAGTTGAAAAAAAAACCCCCGATGTTTTAATTTAAACCCTGTGCGTGGGGGCTTCCCGGCCTCTTAGAGCAGGGCCGACCTTTGGGGTGTGCGACCACACAGGGCGCCACACTCCAGGGGGCGCGACGGGGGGCGGTCCGCACCGGGTGCCGCTCATCAGGGGCTGCCAACTTGCGGCACCCGGCACTCCTCCAGAGACGGACAGTAATGTCCGCCGCTGGAGGAGCAGGCTCGCAAGGGAATGGTATCGGAGGTCTTTAACAGACCACCGGTTCCCTTGAGTGATTTCAAGCCGGGTTCAACCCGGCTTAAAATCACTCAAGGGAGCCGGAGGTCTGTTAAAGACCTCCGATACCGGTCCCTTGTGATCCGTGCGGCAACAGCTGTTGTGCGCCGGGGTTTGCTGTCAGATCCCGGCACACAACACTGAAGCCGCGCCCACCGACCCGGTGACCCGGAAGAAGACAGAAGAACTGAAGAAGAGGAGCGAAGAGGAGGAAAAGGAGCTGTAAGGAGAAAAGAGGAAAGGTAGGAAAACATTCAGTGAGAGTGGATTGGTATATATGTGTGGATTGGTATATATGTGTGGTTTGGTATATATGTGTGGTTTGGTATATATGTGTGGTTTGGTGTATATGTGTGGTTTGGTGTATATGTGTGGTTTGGTATATATGTGTGGTTTGGTATATATGTGTGGATTAGTATATATGTGTGGATTGGTGTATATGTGTGGATTAGTGTATATACGTGTGGATTGGTATGTGTGGATTGGTATACGTGTGGATTGGTAAGTGTGTGAGAGTGATGGGTGTTATGCTGTACCATTTCCAATGTCTTTTTCATGATCTAATTATGCTCTAAAAGTACATCATAACTCCCATCACTCTATACTGTTCCATACAGTGGCAGAGCTGTGAGGCAGAGGCCTTGCACCCCCACCACAGGACTCCTGAAAGGTAAGTGAACTTTAAAGAGGGAGAGGGTAGATAGTTAGGAGGGGGTAGTTGCGGCAGGCTTAAGGGACTCTGCGTTAATGCGGCCATATAGGACCAGTCAGTCCAGTCCTGACTGGACCTATTTTAAGGTGGGGGCCTGGAGCTGCAGCTCCATCAGCCCCTAAGTCAATCCTGCCCTGGCACAGGCGCGGTCGCAGTTGCTGCTTGCTCTGGCAACAAGGTAAGTAGGGTGAGGGAGGGGGGTGCAGTGAGAAGGGGCAGAGGGGGGTTAGATAGTGAGAAAGGGGGAGAGGGGATAGATAGAGGCGGTACATATTGAGAAGTGGGGAAGGGGGTTACATAGTGAAAAGGGGGAACATAGTGAGAAGGGGCAGATAAGATGAAGAGAGGGGGTAGTGTGAATGCGTATGAGAATGAATGAATAAATGTGTGGATGAATTGTGTGAATGCGGATGACAATTAATGAATTCATGTGAGGATGAATTGCTTGAATGATTTGTGAGACTGCATTAATGAATGTGTTAATGATTTGTGTGAATGAATAAATGCAAAGATGGTACGGGTGGGCTTTAACAATAAATAAATAAATAAATATGGGCTGCTCAGGCTTAAATGCCCGGGCCTATTTTTTGTCCCAGTCCGGGCCTGGTCGGGACAATGGCTGCCGTGCAGGGGACGCCGGTGGTCTCTACGTTTTTACGGTTTTACGCCTGTGCCAGCCGGTTCGGTTGTTTACAATTTAGGGTTACGATTTGTAGCCTTTATATTTGGTTTACAATTGTTAGTTTTAAGGCTTGCACGTGTCATAAGTAAGTCGGGTGGTGCGGCACGTGCATTGCTATATTATATACTATGTTATATGTGTTTACAAATAAAGTTCATTTTACTATGAATAAAGTTATTTATATCTGTGTCACGGTGTGGAAGGCGTAAAGCGGACTGCACCGTGGCCTTATTTTTCCAAAGCATTATATTATTTACTTTGTGTTTGTGTATTTATTGTGGCAAGGGGGGTAAAGAGGGCGTCGCGTTGGCGCTACCTCAGTCATGGTTATGTATGAGTCAGGAGCAGGCAGGGATCATATTTCCATGGACAGAACCAGAGTCCAGCTGCTTGGTAAAGTGTACCACCTAGGTGCCATACACTCTGTGTTTTGAATCCTGCAGACTTCTGTATTGTGTTAGCAATTATTGTTATAATTGCCATGCGTGTATAGATACCTATGGTGTTAGAGTGGCCGTATGTATTGTTTTAGGGTGCATATAAATATATCAGGCATCATATTTCCACATTTGAGGACTGGCCCCAGCTACGTGGTGGTTTAATGGTAAGTTGACCTACCTAACGTACAGATGGTCATTAGTTCAAACCTTGTTGGGACCTGTATCGTGGAAAAGTTTTATAATCTGTTTATATATATATATTTTTTAATATATGGTATTGAAAAATCCAAACCCCAGTTGACTGGTGGCATAATGGTAATGCGACCTGCCCGGCATATAACGGGTTTGTTCCCCGAGGGCCTCTATGTTGTGAGTAAGTATGTTGCAGTGTATATATTTATTTATATATGGTAATGCTGTATCTAGTGTTTTAGAGGCTCTTTATCATGTTAAAGTGTGAGTAATGTTTTAGAGAGGTTATATAATAGTTTATGTCAATGAGGAGAAAACAGGGTCATATATCTATGGTGATATCCCAAAGAACCTGGTTGTTTGATGGTGTAACGGTAATGTGACCTACTTGTTACATAAGGCATTCTTGGTGCGAACTTCAATGGCTTCTTTATTGCGTGTAAGTATTTTGCAGTTTATATATTTATTTATATTTGGTATTGCTGTATCTAGTGTTTTCGAGGCTCCTTTATTGTGTTAGTGTGAGTATATATTGTTACAGTTGCTGTGTGTATATATGTAGGCTGTATGTAATGTTTTAGAGAGGGTATATGTCAGTGAGGAGACAACAGGGTCATATATCTACAGCAAAGCCTCAGTTCTCTGATCGCGTAGAGGTAATGTGCCAATGTGCCTTTCCTGTTGTGTAAGGGGTTCGTGATTTGGACCCCACTGACTTCTTTATTGCCTTTAACAGTGTATATATTTATTTATATTTGGTATTGCTGTATCTAGTGTTTTCGAGGTTCCTTTATTGTGTTAGTGTGAGTATATATTGTTACAGTTGTTGTGTGTATATATGTAGGGTGTATGTAATGTTTTAGAGAGGGTATATAATAGTATAATGTCAGTGAGGAGATAACAGGGTCATATATCCATGGCAAAGCCTCAGTTGTTTGATGGCGTAGAGGTAATGTGCCCTACCTGTCAAGTTAGGAGTCTTTGGTTCAGACCCCAATGGGCTCTTTATTGCATGTAAGTATTTTGCAGTGTATATATTTATTTATATTTGGTATTTCTGTATCTAGTGTTTTCGAGGCTCCTTTATTGTGTTAGTGTGAGTATATATTGTTACAGTTGCTGTGTATATATGTAGGGTGTATGTAATGTTTTAGAGAGGGTATATGTCAGTAAATGTAAGTGAGGAGAACACAGGGTCATGGCGGCACATCGCTTCCTATTCCCTGGTAATGGTAATATGCCTCGCTTGATGTGCAAAGGGGTTGCCGGTTCATATCGCGTTACATGTTTTAGTGTTAAAGTGGAAGTATGTATTGTTATAGTTACTTTGTGTGTATATATATATATATATATAGTGTTAGAAATGCATAATTTTAAAGGGCATGTATCGTGTTAGCGTAGGTGCATGTAAGTATTTGTGAGTCAGGAGATGATAGGCATCATATTCCTTAGGAGAGGAAACAACAGAGCCAGTTGCACACGTGGTGGCGTAAAGGTAAGGTAAGGTAAGCAGCCCAACATTCAAAGGGTCGCTGGTTTGAATCCAGATGGCTACAAGGTGGTGTTAGTGAATAATTCTTGAATGTATATATTATTTTAGAGTAGGGGAGTATATGTAAGGATATGTGAGACAGGAGAAAACAGCGACATATTTCCACGCCAAAAAAGCAAAGCAATCTGCCTGGTGGTGTAAAGGTAAAGTAACCTGCCTACCATACCAAGGATCGATGGTTTGAATCCTGATGGATCCTCTGTGGTGTATATGTTATTTTAGAGTAGGGGCATATATATAAGTATATGTGAGTCAGGAGAAAACAGGGTCATATATCCACGGCGAGAAAGCAAAGCCAACTACCTGGTGGTGTAAAGGTAAGGTTACCTGCATACTATACCAAGGATCGCTGGTTCAAATCCTGATGAATATATTGTTTTAGAATAGGGGCATATATGTAAGTATATGTGAGTTGGGAGAAAGCAGGGTCATATATCCACGGCGAGAAAGCACAATCAGCTGCTCGGTGGCATGAAGGTATAGTTACCTGCCTGACATACAATGGATCGTTGGTTCGAATCCTCATGATGACTTCTGCACGTAAGTACGCAGTGTGGCTCTGCTTGTGTGCGCTAGTGGATGGTGTTAAAGTGGCTCTGTGCCACTCTAACCTCAGACACTTACATACACATCTACAGCCTCACCTGCATACACATAGTCGGTTGCAGATAACACTTGAAGGTTGCGCTAAGCCGTGTGTCCTTGCACGCAGTGACCAAAAACACTGGTTGCGGAAAAGGTTTCGGAATGTGTGTGCATCCGCTTGACCCGTTCATGTGCGTGCACAGTAGCCCACACAGCGACTTACATGGAGAATCATCATGGCGGATACGATACCGGAGATCCGGAGTATGATGGGGCATCACCGGCAGCTGCCCCTTTGCCTTCTCTCTGCTTCTTTCGGGACAGAAACAAACACAATATATTACTTTGTATATTGTGAGACAAAGACCCCCTTCAGGGGGTTTTACTCACTTCAGGGGGGTGTGGTCATGGGAGCATGTCCCCCACCATCCATGCAACATGTAGCAACATGTATAAAGTATAGCAACATGTATAAAGTATAGCAACATGTATAAAGTATAACTAAAGTAACATGCAATAGAGTATAAAGAAAAACAATAATTGAAACACTTAATTAACAAAGTATAGTAAACCACTTAGATATATTATTACTAAGGTGTTACACTTTGTTAATTAAGTGTTTCTAATTAAGTGCTTCAATTATTGTTTTTCTTTATACTCTATTGCATGTTACTTTAGTTATACTTTATACATGTTGCTATACTTTATACATGTTGCTACATGGTGGGGGACATGCTCCCATGACCACACCCCCCTGAAGTGAGTAAAACCCCCTGAAGGGGGTCTTTGTCTCACAATATACAAAGAGTATATTGTGTTTATTTCTGTCCCGAAAGAAGCAGAGAGAAGGAAAGGGGTGGCTGCCGGTGATGCCCCGTCATACTCCAGATCTCCGGTATCGTATCCGCGGTTTTGTATCCGCCATGATGATTCTCCATGTAAGTCACTGTGTGGGCTACTGTGCATGCACATGAACGGGTCAAGCGGATGCGCACACATTCCGAAACCTTTTCCGCAACCAGTGTTTTCGGCCACTGCGTGTGAGGACACACGGCTTAGTGCAACCTTCAAGTGTTACCCGCAACCAGCTATGCGTATGCAGGTGAGGCTGTAGATGTGTATGTAAGTGTCCAACGTTAGAGTGCCACAGAGCCACTTTAACACCATCCACTAGCACACACAAGCAGAGCCACACTGCGTACTTACGCACAGAAGTCATCATGAGGATTCGAACCAGCGATCCATTGTATGTCAGGCAGGCAACTATACCTTCACGCCACCGAGCAGCCGACTGCGCTTTCTCGCCGTGGATATATGACCCTGCTTTCTCCCGACTCACATATACTTATATATACACGCCCCTATTCTAAAACAATATATTCATCAGGATTCGAACCAGCGATCCTTGGTACGGAAGGCAGTTTACTTAACCTTTACACCACCAGGCAGTTGGTTTTGTGTTCTCGCCGTGGATATATGACCCTGCTTTCTCCCGACTTACATATACTTATATATACGCCCCTATTCTAAAACAATATATACACCACAGAGGATCCATCAGGATTCGAACCATCAATCATTGGTAGGGAAAGCAGGTTACTTTTCCTTTACACCACCAGGCAGTTGGTTTTGTGCTCTCGGCGTGGAAATATGTCACTGCTTTCTCCTGACTCACATATACTTATATATACGCCCCTACTCTAAAATAACATAGACACTCTGTAAACATTAACACCACAGAGGAGCCAGCAAGAGTCGAACCAGCAACCCTTGGTATGGTAGGCAAGTTACTTTACCTTTACACCACCAGGCAGTTGGTTTTGCGTCCTCGGCGTGGATATATATATATCTACATTTTATATATATATATATATATATATATATATATATATATATATATATATAAATATATATTTTCTTTACAGGCTCTAATTCAGATTATGCATCTCAGACAGATTCCTGAAGTGGGGGCTCATATCCATCAGCCCGCTCTACTTTGGCGCCTGTCTCATCTCCTGCAGGCTTCCCAGCACCACCGCCTTCACCATGTAGTTTCATAAGTTTGCCCAGCTCAAACTTTGGCTTTTTCAGCATCTTCACTTTGCGTACATACACATCATGTAGAGGATAGATGGACTGGCAGGCCTTTTCAATGTCTTTGCCGATACTGTCTGGAATTAGCTTGTTAACAACTTCTTTCAAGTCATTTGTCTGCACTTCACGAGTCATGATTTCCATCATCTTCTTGCGGATCTGACGCACTTGCTGATGCTGGGCATAAGAAGTCTTTCTAATCTGGTTGTTACGCTTTTTGGTGAATCCAACACAGAATAGGCAAAGTAGGTAGCCATCTGTGGTCTTCACATCAACGTGAGCCTCTCTGCATGGATATATGACCCTGCTTTCTCCTGACTCACATATACTGATGCCCACGTAGTCTGCATGGAACGGAGGGGGCCCTGACAGGGGTGCAGAGCAGGGCTAGGTCAGGGGGTCAAAGAAAGTTCAACGGGGAGGGGGAGGAAGTGAAGGGGGTATATAAGGTTGGTGCGTAAGAATGTTCTGGGCTTTTTGTTGTGCCAGCCTACCCGGTTCTGTGTTTCGTTTCAGGATTCTGTCACAGCCGGGGGGCGGTAGCTTGCCAGGTTGCCGGGGGGTGTTATGTGGTTATTGCCACTGGTGTTAAAGTGTCGGTGGGAGGTTCCTGGCTGGGCAGTTGCTGGAACCTCAGGTGGGGGAGGGGCATCATGGTATGCCCTCCCATAAGGTGATGCTTACAGTTTGGCCCCGGTTGGTCCTGGCAAGCTTTCGGGTGTTTTATTGTATTTGGGTCATTGCCGTGTTAATGCACCTTCGTAAATGTTTACAGGTTGCGTGGCATTGACGTTAATAAATCGTCTGTGGCCTTTATTCATCCCACATCTGGTGTCCGTGTTTTTATTGGGGGGTTAACCAGGATGACATAGCCCGAGAGTCGAGGCTACCCCCTGTCATTATATGTACGCCCCTACTCTAAAACAATCGATACACTCTAGGTGCATTAACACAAAAGAAGAGCCATCAAGATTCGAACCATGGATCCTTAGTACAGTATGCAGGTTACTTTACCTTTACACCACCAGGAGGTTGGTTCTACTCTCTCGCCGTGGAAATACCACCCTGCTTTCTCCTGACTCACATATACTTATATATACGCCCCTACTCTAAAACAATAGATACACTTTATATGCATTAACACCACAGAGGAGACTCTGGGATTCAAACCAGCAATCCTTGGTATGGCATCCAGGTCACTTTACCCTTACACCAACAGGCAGTCGGTGGGGCTTTCTCGGGGTGGATATATGACTCTGCTTTCTCCTGACTCACTCTAAAACATTACATACAGCCAATCTAACACTATAGAGATGAATACAAACACATATATACTTAAACGTCATAAGAGAGCCGGTAAGACTAGAACCAGCAGTACTTTGTAAGATACACAGGTTACCTTACCGCTATACCACCAAGTAGACAGATGCTGCTTCTGATATATGAGCCTGCTTTCTCCTGATTCACATAAACTTATATGTATCCACTCTAAAACAATACGTTCAGCTGCTCTAATAGGATAGGTATACACAAAGCAAATATGCCACTAGATATTTATACGACACACATGAGCCACAGGGATTTGAACCAAATATGGTGCACTCTTAAGACATCATGTCTTTAGGCCAACAGGCAGATGGACACGCTACCTTATCATGGATACATGATGCTCCTCATAAGAACCCACTCTAAAATGTTGCACTACAGTCACTCTAACACAAACACGCCCCAAAATGGCGCCATGAAATATGGGGCTGGTATTCATTTATTTCCAGGGCAGTTTTCATTCCCAGTCGGGCCCTGACTACAGACTTGAGGCCGCTCAGTACGCTGACAGTGGGGTAAATCAGGACATGGAGCAGGTGTGTACACATCTGCCTTCTTGACAAACAGCAAAGAGCTTCCTGCCCCTCCTTGGATACATGTCCCCAGCTGTATCACCGCCTCAGGCTATCATTACCTGCAGAGTGGGGTAATAGTAATATTCAAAAGAAGAGTGAACAAAGCCTGGACAAAACCTAGAAGCTTACACTCCAAGAGTGCCAGGGAGGCAATACAAAGCCTGACATCTGATTTATTAGCCGGACAACGGTTGGCTGATATGATGGGGGTTGTAGTCCGCAGCTGGTGGAAGGAGTACGAAAATACTAATTGGGTTACTTGAAGTATCTTGTCGCTATTTAAAAGCAATTGTGTAAATACTGGTGTTAGGGCACAGTAACATTGATGCGTGTAATCCACCCTGTATGTCAAAACTCATTTCTGCAGCCGAATAACAAAAGTATTCTTTCAGGAAGTCCTTCTGTTGTATCCATAATCTTAGGCGATCACAGGGGCAATAAAGTTTCACAACCGTCAGTTTCATCCGTTAAACAGAAGATGCTGCATTATGTTACATACACCCCGCTGGTTGAGCGTCACGCATGCCAACTACCCTACAAATATACAGCGCACCTGGAATGACTAGGGTAGACTATGCCTGGAGACGCTTGGACAAAAAAAATAAATAAAAAAAATAAACCTTTATTTTTTATTATTTCCCTGTAATTTAAGGGTAAAAATATCCCAGAATCATTCTAAATTCGAGGTTTCATGCACAATAGAATTCCCTAGGCTCTTCTTAATCACGCCTTAAACTATAGGTAAGGCAAAACGTGGCAACATTAATAAAGTGATCATAGTGACACCATGATGTCACCGGGGCACGCGTAGGGTGAATTCCCACTACAATCCGCTTAAGAAAGCCATAGTGCAGTAAAGCGGACAGGCTCCTGCTGCCTTCTGAGATGCCGTAGTATAGAGGCTGCAGTCTTGCACTATATCAGGTTCCTATCTGTCACCAAGGTCTGTAGTGATGTTACATATTTTTGGAACAGAATAGCAGAATGCCCCTAATCCCAAGAGTTTACAGTCTGTGGAGTTGGACAAATGCCAGGACGGAAGCATGATTCTACAGGGCGTGTAGGAAAGAAAGGTAATAGAGTAGTGAGCGAGAGTTCAATAGACAACTAAAGTACAGTGTGCTTTTTATGTGACCGGAGGTGTATTCATAGATTTTCTTCCCGACAACGTTGGTAACGGAGACGGCAAAACTGGTTCTGAAGGTGACAAGGCTGATTCCACCCCGGTGCTGAGGTGTCCCCTCCCTCCCTTCCGTCCGCATTGTGACCAATTCAGGAAACTGCGTCGGGTAAAGCCATTTCCCGTCTTCTTCCCTGAGAAGTGGGAATCCAGGGAGGGCACGGCTTCTTCCTCAGATGTGTAATATTAGGAGGGGTGCCATGGCCACTGGATACACATCCTCTTCCTGCACCATTTAAAGGTAGATAGTAAGGGCTGAGGGGGCTATGAGTCAGTGGGTGTCCTTCTGGGTGGGTATGGGGTGTCTGGCCCTATACACATATTTCTTCTCATTCGAAGCACGTTCTTCCCACCCTGAATGGAATTCTTTATAAGAGCCTGAGCCAACACTATTTGTGACCCCCCCATTAACTCCCACAAGACGTAGATGCCACCCCCACACCTTATACTCTTCTCTTCCTCCTCCGAGTCGGACCGCCAGTGCTCTGCCTTTCCCACCTGAACTTCTGTAACCTTATGTCTGTGTATTACATATAGATCAATGTGTGCTACCTCCGTATAGCACAGAAGTGATAAGGCTGCCCCTTCTCTTTGTATAACACGCAAAGCTATGTGTATTGGATCCCAGTACCACACACACCGTTTCCTACCTGTAATGCACATGCAGGCCCCTGCACTTTGCGTACAAGATGTTTGTGAGCTGGGTAGTAATTACCTCTCTGCCAGCTGTGGATTGTTGGTCCGTTTGTCCGTTCCGACTGCATTCTGGGATACTCAACAATAGTAAGGAGACTGCAGTCTTGCCCGATATCCACCTTTTTGGGACAAGGGCTCCCATTATACCGCTAGACTGTAAGCTCCTTGGGACAGGGTCTGCCATTACACCGCTAGACTGTAAGCTCCTTGAGAAAGGGTCGGCCATTATACCGCTAGACTGTAAGCTCCATTGGGAAAGGATCTGCCTTGAAACCACTAGACGGCAAGCTCCTTGGTATGGAGTCTCTCATTATACCACTAGAACGTAACTTTTCTAATACACCACTACGTGTTAAGACCTTTAGTACAGTAACTTCAAATTTCAAATATTTGAGTATGAATATAAGATGCCAGAAGGGGTTAATGCAGTACATGCACGAGCTCCCGGGATAATGTTCCACGCCTGGCAGCTCTGGCTCAGCCGAGTAACTGAAAGCAGATCTGTACGTTCCTCTGGTTTGGCTGGGTATGCCTTCTGTCCCAGTAACCCAATTCTGCTTCGCTCTGGAGCCAACATGCCTATTTAATTAGAGTCAGACTCGCGGCGGCTCTTCCAAAAATAACAGAATGCAGCTCGACGAGTCCCCTTTTAAAGAGATGTAAAAGATGAGAGGGGACAAACGGGAACATGGTGAACAAATCAATCTCAGCAGGCCCCTGTGTATTGGGCACCGATACTGCGTGACGTATCTGGTTTGTGAAAACGCAGAGAAAGCAATCAGAGTGTTTGGGTACACCGAGAACCCCTGGTCTGACCCCTTAGCCTCTCTTGGCCCATTCACAAGACTATACATGATTCTTCAGAAGGACAAGATCTGTAATGTAATTACTAATGTCCAGGGACTTCAGGGGTAAAACCTGAAATGCTAATGCTTGGGCAACCTTTAACGTCACAGGCATAAACTACCCCCGAAACCACCTAAGGGTTTATTAGGGTATGTACCGATGAGGCGAGTTCTGGTGGTACAAATAAACTCAAGGGGTCTTTTCTTTAAGGTGATGGTGTATATTGGGTGTTAAATTTGTGACTGGGACGAGGAAAACCATTGTGTTATTTCTGGGTTAGCCGACGAGTCAGGGAAGCGCTTGCGTGATTTCCAGCATGGGGCGAGATTGAAGTCCTGTGTGATCCCTGTGCACCGGGTCGCTCAAGGCCTGAATGGTCTGAATTTGCGGTCATCGATAAATGTCTAGTGTCCCCATTCTGTCAGGGATGCTGGCAGTAAGGCTGAGATCACAACACAATAGGATAATCCCCCGTCTAACCCGGTCTTCCTACAGGAAGGAAGCCGCACTTCCCAGGGCTAGGTGGCAGGGTGTGTGAGTGAGTGTGCGTGTCACCGGTGAAACAGAGGGTGCGTCCGGTGCTTACCGTTCGAGGCAGCTCCTGTCTCTACGCTGGAGACCAGTCACTGGTGTGCATGAGATACTACCGGTACTACGGGCAGCTGTAAGGGTCAAAAGCACAATTCAAAAGAAATACAGAAGTAATTGTTCATAAACCCCAATGATATTGGATAGGCATTGGTTACCAGCTGTGTAAAAAGCCAAAAATCACATTTAAATGCGTTGCAGCAAAAGGTCTTGACCATAGTGGCCAGATGGATTTTATCAAATTCTAATCCTGCAATTCATTTTATAGCAACTGAAGGGGAGACTGCTGTGGTTTCAACAATGCACCCACCAAGATATTTCGTTGTGTAGATAATAATGGCTCATTGAAAAAGTATCCCACAATGAGTCAAGCCCTGATTACCGAGAAATGCTGTTTATTAGTGGACAGAATGTTATGTATCTATAGAGACAGTCTGAAAACGCAAAAGACAACGCAACCTCTGGTTAGAAGACTCGGTTGTCTCTGACACAGGTACATATATACAGGTATATATGTTTAAATCCTCACAAAAGCAACCGTGTAGTTAATGGGCTTCACGCTATGGAGTCTGAGTAAGAGTAGAAATAAGTCATGTGGCCGGCCTAGATGCAGGTTCTCCATCCCTAGTAAGAGTCTCCATAAGAGCGGCAATATGCATGACAACGGACTGGAGAATGCTGGGAGGGGATGTGGAATGTGGAATGTTGGGGATGGGGAATGCTCGGAGCGATGGAGACTTGGAGGGGATAAAAGATGCTTGGATGGGATGGAGAATAGTAGGATGGAGAATGCTTACTTGGTATAGGGACCACATCGGCCACATCAGGACAAGTATAAGTTTTTCATATTGCTGACCAGCCCAGATACATTCCTGCCCTGCAGTATGTGGGATGTATAGACTTATGGAAGGTAACCCATTAGTCGCTTATACATCCCCCATTCTACAGGACAGCATTTCTATCTGGGTTTTAAGAACCATGACTGATGTGGTCATGGATGATGGAGAATGTTGGGATGGCGAAGGCTCACAGGGATGGGGAATGCTAGGAGGGATCTCGTTCTTTTTGGTATACAGCGGGAGGAAGTGGAGATTATAACCCACTTCGAGTCAAACGCTAATAAAACACTCACAGATTTAGAGATATCATGGGACAGGCAGACAGGGATTGCAGACAGGTCATAAACCGCTAGTTTGTGGCATTGCAGAAGTTTGGGAAAATATAATGAAAAAGGGTCAAAGATTACAACTCCCAAGTGAAAAGTAAAAATGCTTTTTACCCTCCCTGCTGTACACGTAAACCCAAAGAGCCGACTATCGACTCGTCCCATTTGATGTCCCTGTGGATTATGTTGGGTATCTGTTAATTGGAGATAATTCCCGAGGCACCTCTGGAAACGTGTGCACGTTACCTTCTCCTATTAGCGTCTTGGAAGGAGAGTAGGCTTACAAGTGCCAGGATATTTGTCATGGAGTTATTGTGAGGATTGTGACAGCTGGGGACATCAAAATCTTAAGGTCCGCGGTCTAAGTTTTTTCATATTTTCAGCCATATCTGGTGTCCCATGTAGCTTCCACAGCAGGCCTCCAATACCATTCCGTTTAACTAGGATGTTATGCTGGATGCTAAAGGAATAATTTCCTAAAGGTTTTGAGTGTTTTTAAAATTTTTAATTTTTTGGCAAAAACTTAAGGTCCGCGGTCTAAGTTTTTTCATATTTTCAGCCATATCTGGTGTCCCATGTAGCTTCCACAGCAGGCCTCCAATACCATTCCTTTTAACTAGGATGTTATGCTGGATGCTAAAGGAATAATTTCCTAAAGGTTTTGAGTGTTTTTAAAATTTTTCATTTTTTGGCAAAAACTTAAGGTCCGCGGTCTAAGTTTTTTCCTATTTTCAGCCATATCTGGTGTCCCATGTAGCTTCCGCAGCAGGCCTCCAATACCATTCCGTTTAACTAGGATGTTATGCTGGATGCTAAAGGAATAATTTCCTAAAGGTTTTGAGTGTTTTTAAAATTTTTAATTTTTTGGCAAAAACTTAAGGTCCGCGGTCTAAGTTTTTTCATATTTTCAGCCATATCTGGTGTCCCATGTAGCTTCCACAGCAGGCCTCCAATACCATTCCTTTTAACTAGGATGTTATGCTGGATGCTAAAGGAATAATTTCCTAAAGGTTTTGAGTGTTTTTAAAATTTTTAATTTTTTGGCAAAAACTTAAGGTTCGCGGTCTAAGTTTTTTCCTATTTTCAGCCATATCTGGTGTCCCATGTAGCTTCCGCAGCAGGCCTCCAATACCATTCCTTTTAACTAGGATGTTATGCTGGATGCTAAAGGAATAATTTCCTAAAGGTTTTGAGTGTTTTTAAAATTTTTCATTTTTTGGCAAAAACTTAAGGTCCGCGGTCTAAGTTTTTTCATATTTTCAGCCATATCTGGTGTCCCATGTACCTTCCACAGCAGGCCTCCAATACCATTCCTTTTAACTAGGATGTTATGCTGGATGCTAAAGGAATAATTTCCTAAAGGTTTTGAGTGTTTTTAAAATGTTTCATTTTTTGGCAAAAACTTAAGGTCCGCGGTCTAAGTTTTTTCCTATTTTCAGCCATATCTGGTGTCCCATGTAGCTTCCGCAGCAGGCCTCCAATACCATTCCTTTTAACTAGGATGTTATGCTGGATGCTAAAGGAATAATTTCCTAAAGGTTTTGAGTGTTTTTAAAATTTTTCATTTTTTGGCAAAAACTTAAGGTCCGCGGTCTAAGTTTTTTCCTATTTTCAGCCATATCTGGTGTCCCATGTACCTTCCACAGCAGGCCTCCAATACCATTCCTTTTAACTAGGATGTTATGCTGGATGCTAAAGGAATAATTTCCTAAAGGTTTTGAGTGTTTTTAAAATTTTTCATTTTTTGGCAAAAACTTAAGGTCCGCGGTCTAAGTTTTTTCCTATTTTCAGCCATATCTGGTGTCCCATGTACCTTCCACAGCAGGCCTCCAATACCATTCCTTTTAACTAGGATGTTATGCTGGATGCTAAAGGAATAATTTCCTAAAGGTTTTGAGTGTTTTTAAAATTTTTCATTTTTTGGCAAAAACTTAAGATCCGCGGTCTAAGTTTTTTCATATTTTCAGCCATATCTGGTGTCCCATGTAGCTTCCACAGCAGGCCTCCAATACCATTCCTTTTAACTAGGATGTTATGCTGGATGCTAAAGGAATAATTTCCTAAAGGTTTTGAGTGTTTTTAAAATTTTTCATTTTTTGGCAAAAACTTAAGGTCCGCGGTCTAAGTTTTTTCATATTTTCAGCCATATCTGGTGTCCCATGTACCTTCCACAGCAGGCCTCCAATACCATTCCTTTTTACTAGGATGTTATGCTGGATGCTAAAGGAATAATTTCCTAAAGGTTTTGAGTGTTTTTAAAATTTTTCATTTTTTGGCAAAAACTTAAGGTCCGCGGTCTAAGTTTTTTCCTATTTTCAGCCATATCTGGTGTCCCATGTAGCTTCCGCAGCAGGCCTCCAATACCATTCCTTTTTACTAGGATGTTATGCTGGATGCTAAAGGAATAATTTCATAAAGGTTTTGAGTGTTTTTAAAATTTTTCATTTTTTGGCAAAAACTTAAGGTCCGCGGTCTAAGTTTTTTCATATTTTCAGCCATATCTGGTGTCCCATGTAGCTTCCACAGCAGGCCTCCAATACCATTCCTTTTTACTAGGATGTTATGCTGGATGCTAAAGGAATAATTTCATAAAGGTTTTGAGTGTTTTTAAAATTTTTCATTTTTTGGCAAAAACTTAAGGTCCGCGGTCTAAGTTTTTTCATATTTTCAGCCATATCTGGTGTCCCATGTAGCTTCCACAGCAGGCCTCCAATACCATTCCTTTTAACTAGGATGTTATGCTGGATGCTAAAGGAATAATTTCCTAAAGGTTTTGAGTGTTTTTAAAATTTTTCATTTTTTGGCAAAAACTTAAGGTCCGCGGTCTAAGTTTTTTCCTATTTTCAGCCATATCTGGTGTCCCATGTAGCTTCCGCAGCAGGCCTCCAATACCATTCCTTTTAACTAGGATGTTATGCTGGATGCTAAAGGAATAATTTCCTAAAGGTTTTGAGTGTTTTTAAAATTTTTCATTTTTTGGCAAAAACTTAAGGTCCGCGGTCTAAGTTTTTTCATATTTTCAGCCATATCTGGTGTCCCATGTAGCTTCCACAGCAGGCCTCCAATACCATTCCTTTTAACTAGGATGTTATGCTGGATGCTAAAGGAATAATTTCCTAAAGGTTTTGAGTGTTTTTAAAATGTTTCATTTTTTGGCAAAAACTTAAGGTCCGCGGTCTAAGTTTTTTCATATTTTCAGCCATATCTGGTGTCCCATGTAGCTTCCGCAGCAGGCCTCCAATACCATTCCTTTTAACTAGGATGTTATGCTGGATGCTAAAGGAATAATTTCCTAAAAGTTTTAAGTGTTTTTAAAATTTTTCATTTTTTGGCAAAAACTTAAGGTCCGCGGTCTAAGTTTTTTCATATTTTCAGCCATATCTGGTGTCCCATGTAGCTTCCGCAGCAGGCCTCCAATACCATTCCTTTTAACTAGGATGTTATGCTGGATGCTAAAGGAATAATTTCCTAAAGGTTTTGAGTGTTTTTAAAATTTTTCATTTTTTGGCAAAAACTTAAGGTCCGCGGACTAAGTTTTCATATTTTCAGCCATATCTGGTGTCCCATGTAGCTTCCGCAGCAGGCCTCCAATACCATTCCTTTTAACTAGGATGTTATGCTGGATGCTAAAGGAATAATTTCCTAAAGGTTTTGAGTGTTTTTAAAATTTTTCATTTTTTGGCAAAAACTTAAGGTCCGCGGTCTAAGTTTTTTCATATTTTCAGCCATATCTGGTGTCCCATGTACCTTCCACAGCAGGCCTCCAATACCATTCCTTTTAACTAGGATGTTATGCTGGATGCTAAAGGAATAATTTCCTAAAGGTTTTGAGTGTTTTTAAAATTTTTCATTTTTTGGCAAAAACTTAAGGTCCGCGGTCTAAGTTTTTTCATATTTTCAGCCATATCTGGTGTCCCATGTAGCTTCCACAGCAGGCCTCCAATACCATTCCTTTTAACTAGGATGTTATGCTGGATGCTAAAGGAATAATTTCCTAAAGGTTTTGAGTGTTTTTTAAATTTTTCATTTTTTGGCAAAAACTTAAGGTCCGCGGTCTAAGTTTTTTCATATTTTCAGCCATATCTGGTGTCCCATGTAGCTTCCACAGCAGGCCTCCAATACCATTCCTTTTAACTAGGATGTTATGCTGGATGCTAAAGGAATAATTTCCTAAAGGTTTTGAGTGTTTTTAAAATTTTTCATTTTTTGGCAAAAACTTAAGGTTCGCGGTCTAAGTTTTTTCATATTTTCAGCCATATCTGGTGTCCCATGTAGCTTCCGCAGCAGGCCTCCAATACCATTCCTTTTAACTAGGATGTTATGCTGGATGCTAAAGGAATAATTTCCTAAAGGTTTTGAGTGTTTTTAAAAATTTTCATTTTTTGGCAAAAACTTAAGGTCCGCGGTCTAAGTTTTTTCATATTTTCAGCCATATCTGGTGTCCCATGTACCTTCCACAGCAGGCCTCCAATACCATTCCTTTTAACTAGGATGTTATGCTGGATGCTAAAGGAATAATTTCCTAAAGGTTTTGAGTGTTTTTAAAATTTTTCATTTTTTGGCAAAAACTTAAGGTCCGCGGTCTAAGTTTTTTCCTATTTTCAGCCATATCTGGTGTCCCATGTAGCTTCCACAGCAGGCCTCCAATACCATTCCTTTTAACTAGGATGTTATGCTGGATGCTAAAGGAATACTTTTCTAAAGGTTTTGAGTGTTTTTAAAATTTTTCATTTTTTGACAAAAACTTAAGGTCCGCGGTCTAAGTTTTTTCATATTTTCAGCCATATCTGGTGTCCCATGCAGCTTCCGCAGCAGGCCTCCAATATCATTCCTTTTAACTAGGATGTTATGCTGGATGCTAAAGGAATAATTTCCTGAAGGTTTTGAGTGTTTTTAAAATTTTTCATTTTTTGGCAAAAACTTAAGGTCTAAGTTTTTTCATATTTTCAGCCATATCTGGTGTCCCATGTAGCTTCCACAGCAGGCCTGCAATACCATTCCTTTTAACTAGGATGTTATGCTGGATGCTAAAGGAATAATTTCCTAAAGGTTTTGAGTGTTTTTGAAATTTTTCATTTTTTGGCAAAAACTTAAGGTCCGCGGTCTAAGTTTTTTCATATTTTCAGCCATATCTGGTGTCCCATGTAGCTTCCACAGCAGGCCTCCAATACCATTCCTTTTAACTAGGATGTTATGCTGGATGCTAAAAGAATAATTTCCTAAAAGTTTTGAGTGTTTTTAAAATTTTTCATTTTTTGGCAAAAACTTAAGGTTTAAGTTTTTTCATATTTTCAGCCATATCTGGTCTCCCATGTAGCTTCCACAGCAGGCCTCCAATACCATTCCTTTTAACTAGGATGTTATGCTGGATGCTAAAGGAATAATTTCCTAAAGGTTTTGAGTGTTTTTAAAATTTTTCATTTTTTGGCAAAAACTTAAGGTCCGCGGTCTAAGTTTTTTCCTATTTTCCGCCATATCTGGTGTCCCATGTAGCTTCCGCAGCAGGCCTCCAATACCATTCCTTTTAACTAGGATGTTATGCTGGATGCTAAAGGAATAATTTCCTAAAGGTTTTGAGTGTTTTTAAAATGTTTCATTTTTTGGCAAAAACTTAAGGTCCGCGGTCTAAGTTTTTTCATATTTTCAGCCATATCTGGTGTCCCATGTACCTTCCACAGCAGGCCTCCAATACCATTCCTTTTAACTAGGATGTTATGCTGGATGCTAAAGGAATAATTTCCTAAAGGTTTTGAGTGTTTTTAAAATTTTTCATTTTTTGGCAAAAACTTAAGGTCCGCGGTCTAAGTTTTTTCCTATTTTCAGCCATATCTGGTGTTCCATGTACCTTCCACAGCAGGCCTCCAATACCATTCCTTTTAACTAGGATGTTATGCTGGATGCTAAAGGAATAATTTCCTAAAGGTTTTGAGTGTTTTTAAAATTTTTCATTTTTTGGCAAAAACTTAAGGTCCGCGGTCTAAGTTTTTTCCTATTTTCAGCCATATCTGGTGTCCCATGTAGCTTCCGCAGCAGGCCTCCAATACCATTCCTTTTAACTAGGATGTTATGCTGGATGCTAAAGGAATAATTTCCTAAAGGTTTTGAGTGTTTTTAAAATTTTTCATTTTTTGGCAAAAACTTAAGGTCCGCGGTCTAAGTTTTTTCATATTTTCAGCCATATCTGGTGTCCCATGTAGCTTCCACAGCAGGCCTCCAATACCATTCCTTTTAACTAGGATGTTATGCTGGATGCTAAAGGAATAATTTCCTAAAGGTTTTGAGTGTTTTTAAAATGTTTCATTTTTTGGCAAAAACTTAAGGTCCGCGGTCTAAGTTTTTTCATATTTTCAGCCATATCTGGTGTCCCATGTAGCTTCCGCAGCAGGCCTCCAATACCATTCCTTTTAACTAGGATGTTATGCTGGATGCTAAAGGAATAATTTCCTAAAAGTTTTAAGTGTTTTTAAAATTTTTCATTTTTTGGCAAAAACTTAAGGTCCGCGGTCTAAGTTTTTTCATATTTTCAGCCATATCTGGTGTCCCATGTAGCTTCCACAGCAGGCCTCCAATACCATTCCTTTTAACTAGGATGTTATGCTGGATGCTAAAGGAATAACTTCCTAAAGGTTTTGAGTGTTTTTAAAATTTTTCATTTTTTGGCAAAAACTTAAGGTCTAAGTTTTTTCATATTTTCAGCCATATCTGGTGTCCCATGTAGCTTCCGCAGCAGGCCTCCAATACCATTCCTTTTAACTAGGTTGTTATGCTGGATGCTAAAGGAATAATTTCCTAAAGGTTTTGAGTGTTTTTAAAATTTTTCATTTTTTGGCAAAAACTTAAGGTCCGCGGACTAAGTTTTCATATTTTCAGCCATATCTGGTGTCCCATGTAGCTTCCGCAGCAGGCCTCCAATACCATTCCTTTTAACTAGGATGTTATGCTGGATGCTAAAGGAATAATTTCCTAAAGGTTTTGAGTGTTTTTAAAATTTTTCATTTTTTGGCAAAAACTTAAGGTCCGCGGTCTAAGTTTTTTCATATTTTCAGCCATATCTGGTGTCCCATATACCTTCCACAGCAGGCCTCCAATACCATTCCTTTTAACTAGGATGTTATGCTGGATGCTAAAGGAATAATTTCCTAAAGGTTTTGAGTGTTTTTAAAATTTTTCATTTTTTGGCAAAAACTTAAGGTCCGCGGTCTAAGTTTTTTCATATTTTCAGCCATATCTGGTGTCCCATGTAGCTTCCGCAGCAGGCCTCCAATACCATTCCTTTTAACTAGGATGTTATGCTGGATGCTAAAGGAATAATTTCCTAAAGGTTTTGAGTGTTTTTAAAAATTTTCATTTTTTGGCAAAAACTTAAGGTCCGCGGTCTAAGTTTTTTCATATTTTCAGCCATATCTGGTGTCCCATGTACCTTCCACAGCAGGCCTCCAATACCATTCCTTTTAACTAGGATGTTATGCTGGATGCTAAAGGAATAATTTCCTAAAGGTTTTGAGTGTTTTTAAAATTTTTCATTTTTTGGCAAAAACTTAAGGTCCGCGGTCTAAGTTTTTTCCTATTTTCAGCCATATCTGGTGTCCCATGTAGCTTCCACAGCAGGCCTCCAATACCATTCCTTTTAACTAGGATGTTATGCTGGATGCTAAAGGAATACTTTTCTAAAGGTTTTGAGTGTTTTTAAAATTTTTCATTTTTTGACAAAAACTTAAGGTCCGCGGTCTAAGTTTTTTCATATTTTCAGCCATATCTGGTGTCCCATGCAGCTTCCGCAGCAGGCCTCCAATACCATTCCTTTTAACTAGGATGTTATGCTGGATGCTAAAGGAATAATTTCCTGAAGGTTTTGAGTGTTTTTAAAATTTTTCATTTTTTGGCAAAAACTTAAGGTCCGCGGTCTAAGTTTTTTCATATTTTCAGCCATATCTGGTGTCCCATGTAGCTTCCACAGCAGGCCTCCAATACCATTCCTTTTAACTAGGATGTTATGCTGGATGCTAAAGGAATAATTTCCTAAAGGTTTTGAGTGTTTTTAAAATGTTTCATTTTTTGGCAAAAACTTAAGGTCCGCGGTCTAAGTTTTTTCATATTTTCAGCCATATCTGGTGTCCCATGTAGCTTCCGCAGCAGGCCTCCAATACCATTCCTTTTAACTAGGATGTTATGCTGGATGCTAAAGGAATAATTTCCTAAAAGTTTTAAGTGTTTTTAAAATTTTTCATTTTTTGGCAAAAACTTAAGGTCCGCGGTCTAAGTTTTTTCATATTTTCAGCCATATCTGGTGTCCCATGTAGCTTCCACAGCAGGCCTCCAATACCATTCCTTTTAACTAGGATGTTATGCTGGATGCTAAAGGAATAACTTCCTAAAGGTTTTGAGTGTTTTTAAAATTTTTCATTTTTTGGCAAAAACTTAAGGTTTAAGTTTTTTCATATTTTCAGCCATATCTGGTGTCCCATGTAGCTTCCACAGCAGGCCTCCAATACCATTCCTTTTAACTAGGATGTTATGCTGGATGCTAAAGGAATAATTTCCTAAAGGTTTTGAGTGTTTTTTAAATTTTTCATTTTTTGGCAAAAACTTAAGGTCCGCGGTCTAAGTGTTTTCATATTTTCAGCCATATCTGGTGTCCCATTTAGCTTCCACAGCAGGCCTCCAATACCATTCCTTTTAACTAGGATGTTATGCTGGATGCTAAAGGAATAATTTCCTAAAGGTTTTGAGTGTTTTTAAAATTTTTCATTTTTTGGCAAAAACTTAAGGTTCGCGGTCTAAGTTTTTTCATATTTTCAGCCATATCTGGTGTCCCATGTAGCTTCCGCAGCAGGCCTCCAATACCATTCCTTTTAACTAGGATGTTATGCTGGATGCTAAAGGAATAATTTCCTAAAGGTTTTGAGTGTTTTTAAAAATTTTCATTTTTTGGCAAAAACTTAAGGTCCGCGGTCTAAGTTTTTTCATATTTTCAGCCATATCTGGTGTCCCATGTACCTTCCACAGCAGGCCTCCAATACCATTCCTTTTAACTAGGATGTTATGCTGGATGCTAAAGGAATAATTTCCTAAAGGTTTTGAGTGTTTTTAAAATTTTTCATTTTTTGGCAAAAACTTAAGGTCCGCGGTCTAAGTTTTTTCCTATTTTCAGCCATATCTGGTGTCCCATGTAGCTTCCACAGCAGGCCTCCAATACCATTCCTTTTAACTAGGATGTTATGCTGGATGCTAAAGGAATACTTTTCTAAAGGTTTTGAGTGTTTTTAAAATTTTTCATTTTTTGACAAAAACTTAAGGTCCGCGGTCTAAGTTTTTTCATATTTTCAGCCATATCTGGTGTCCCATGCAGCTTCCGCAGCAGGCCTCCAATACCATTCCTTTTAACTAGGATGTTATGCTGGATGCTAAAGGAATAATTTCCTGAAGGTTTTGAGTGTTTTTAAAATTTTTCATTTTTTGGCAAAAACTTAAGGTCTAAGTTTTTTCATATTTTCAGCCATATCTGGTGTCCCATGTAGCTTCCACAGCAGGCCTGCAATACCATTCCTTTTAACTAGGATGTTATGCTGGATGCTAAAGGAATAATTTCCTAAAGGTTTTGAGTGTTTTTGAAATTTTTCATTTTTTGGCAAAAACTTAAGGTCCGCGGTCTAAGTTTTTTCATATTTTCAGCCATATCTGGTGTCCCATGTAGCTTCCACAGCAGGCCTCCAATACCATTCCTTTTAACTAGGATGTTATGCTGGATGCTAAAAGAATAATTTCCTAAAAGTTTTGAGTGTTTTTAAAATTTTTCATTTTTTGGCAAAAACTTAAGGTTTAAGTTTTTTCATATTTTCAGCCATATCTGGTCTCCCATGTAGCTTCCACAGCAGGCCTCCAATACCATTCCTTTTAACTAGGATGTTATGCTGGATGCTAAAGGAATAATTTCCTAAAGGTTTTGAGTGTTTTTAAAATTTTTCATTTTTTGGCAAAAACTTAAGGTCCGCGGTCTAAGTTTTTTCCTATTTTCCGCCATATCTGGTGTCCCATGTAGCTTCCGCAGCAGGCCTCCAATACCATTCCTTTTAACTAGGATGTTATGCTGGATGCTAAAGGAATAATTTCCTAAAGGTTTTGAGTGTTTTTAAAATGTTTCATTTTTTGGCAAAAACTTAAGGTCCGCGGTCTAAGTTTTTTCATATTTTCAGCCATATCTGGTGTCCCATGTACCTTCCACAGCAGGCCTCCAATACCATTCCTTTTAACTAGGATGTTATGCTGGATGCTAAAGGAATAATTTCCTAAAGGTTTTGAGTGTTTTTAAAATTTTTCATTTTTTGGCAAAAACTTAAGGTCCGCGGTCTAAGTTTTTTCCTATTTTCAGCCATATCTGGTGTCCCATGTACCTTCCACAGCAGGCCTCCAATACCATTCCTTTTAACTAGGATGTTATGCTGGATGCTAAAGGAATAATTTCCTAAAGGTTTTGAGTGTTTTTAAAATTTTTCATTTTTTGGCAAAAACTTAAGGTCCGCGGTCTAAGTTTTTTCCTATTTTCAGCCATATCTGGTGTCCCATGTAGCTTCCGCAGCAGGCCTCCAATACCATTCCTTTTAACTAGGATGTTATGCTGGATGCTAAAGGAATAATTTCCTAAAGGTTTTGAGTGTTTTTAAAATTTTTCATTTTTTGGCAAAAACTTAAGGTCCGCGGTCTAAGTTTTTTCATATTTTCAGCCATATCTGGTGTCCCATGTACCTTCCACAGCAGGCCTCCAATACCATTCCTTTTAACTAGGATGTTATGCTGGATGCTAAAGGAATAATTTCCTAAAGGTTTTGAGTGTTTTTAAAATTTTTCATTTTTTGGCAAAAACTTAAGGTCCGCGGTCTAAGTTTTTTCATATTTTCAGCCATATCTGGTGTCCCATGTACCTTCCACAGCAGGCCTCCAATACCATTCCTTTTAACTAGGATGTTATGCTGGATGCTAAAGGAATAATTTCCTAAAGGTTTTGAGTGTTTTTAAAATTTTTCATTTTTTTGGCAAAAACTTATGGTCCGCAGTCTAAGTTTTTTCATATTTTCAGCCATATCTGGTGTCCCATGTAGCTTCCACAGCAGGCCTCCAATACCATTCCTTTTAACTAGGATGTTATGCTGGATGCTAAAGGAATAATTTCCTAATGGTTTTGAGTGTTTTTAAAATTTTTCATTTTTTGGCAAAAACTTAAGGTTCGCGGTCTAAGTTTTTTCCTATTTTCAGCCATATCTGGTGTCCCATGTAGCTTCCGCAGCAGGCCTCCAATACCATTCCTTTTAACTAGGATGTTATGCTGGATGCTAAAGGAATAATTTCCTAAAGGTTTTGAGTGTTTTTAAAATTTTTCATTTTTTGGCAAAAACTTAAGGTCCGCGGTCTAAGTTTTTTCATATTTTCAGCCATATCTGGTGTCCCATGTACCTTCCACAGCAGGCCTCCAATACCATTCCTTTTAACTAGGATGTTATGCTGGATGCTAAAGGAATAATTTCCTAAAGGTTTTGAGTGTTTTTAAAATTTTTCATTTTTGGCAAAAACTTAAGGTCCGCGGTCTAAGTTTTTTCATATTTTCAGCCATATCTGGTGTCCCATGTAGCTTCCACAGCAGGCCTCCAATACCATTCATTTTAACTAGGATGTTATGCTGGATGCTAAAGGAATAATTTCCTAAAGGTTTTGAGTGTTTTTAAAATTTTTCATTTTTTGGCAAAAACTTAAGGTCCGCGGTCTAAGTTTTTTCCTATTTTCAGCCATATCTGGTGTCCCATGTAGCTTCCGCAGCAGGCCTCCAATACCATTCCTTTTAACTAGGATGTTATGCTGGATGCTAAAGGAATAATTTCCTAAAGGTTTTGAGTGTTTTTAAAATTTTTCATTTTTTGGCAAAAACTTAAGGTCCGCGGTCTAAGTTTTTTCATATTTTCAGCCATATCTGGTGTCCCATGTACCTTCCACAGCAGGCCTCCAATACCATTCCTTTTAACTAGGATGTTATGCTGGATGCTAAAGGAATAATTTCCTAAAGGTTTTGAGTGTTTTTAAAATTTTTCATTTTTTGGCAAAAACTTAAGGTCCGCGGTCTAAGTTTTTTCCTATTTTCAGCCATATCTGGTGTCCCATGTAGCTTCCGCAGCAGGCCTCCAATACCATTCCTTTTAACTAGGATGTTATGCTGGATGCTAAAGGAATAATTTCCTAAAGGTTTTGAGTGTTTTTAAAATTTTTCATTTTTTGGCAAAAACTTAAGGTCCGCGGTCTAAGTTTTTTCCTATTTTCAGCCATATCTGGTGTCCCATGTACCTTCCACAGCAGGCCTCCAATACCATTCCTTTTAACTAGGATGTTATGCTGGATGCTAAAGGAATAATTTCCTAAAGGTTTTGAGTGTTTTTAAAATTTTTCATTTTTTGGCAAAAACTTAAGGTCCGCGGTCTAAGTTTTTTCATATTTTCAGCCATATCTGGTGTCCCATGTAGCTTCCGCAGCAGGCCTCCAATACCATTCCTTTTAACTAGGATATTATGCTGGATGGTAAAGGAATAATTTCCTAAAGGTTTTGAGTGTTTTTAAAATTTTTCATTTTTTGGCAAAAACTTAAGGTCCGCGGTCTAAGTTTTTTCATATTTTCAGCCATATCTGGCGTCCCATGTAGCTTCCACAGCAGGCCTCCAATACCATTCCTTTTAACTAGGATGTTATGCTGGATGCTAAAGGAATAATTTCCTAAAGGTTTTGAGTGTTTTTAAAATTTTTCATTTTTTGGCAAAAACTTAAGGTCCGCGGTCTAAGTTTTTTCATATTTTCAGCCATATCTGGTGTCCCATGTAGCTTCCACAGCAGGCCTCCAATACCATTCCTTTTAACTAGGATGTTATGCTGGATGCTAAAGGAATAATTTCCTAAAGGTTTTGAGTGTTTTTAAAATTTTTCATTTTTTGGCAAAAACTTAAGGTCCGCGGTCTAAGTTTTTTCATATTTTCAGCCATATCTGGTGTCCCATGTAGCTTCCGCAGCAGGCCTCCAATACCATTCCTTTTAACTAGGATGTTATGCTGGATGCTAAAGGGATAATTTCCTAAAGGTTTTGAGTTTTTTTTGAAAAATTTTCATTTTTTGGCAAAAACTTAAGGTCCGCGGTCTAAGTTTTTTCATATTTTCAGCCATATCTGGTGTCCCATGTAGCTTCCACAGCAGGCCTCCAATACCATTCCTTTTAACTAGGATGTTATGCTGGATGCTAAAGGAATAATTTCCTAAAGGTTTTGAGTTTTTTTTGAAAAATTTTCATTTTTTGGCAAAAACTTAAGGTCCGTGGTCTAAGTTTTTTCATATTTTCAGCCATATCTGGTGTCCCATGTAGCTTCCACAGCAGGCCTCCAATACCATTCCTTTTAACTAGGATGTTATGCTGGATGCTAAAGGAATAATTTCCTAAAGGTTTTGAGTGTTTTTAAAATTTTTCATTTTTTGGCAAAAACTTAAGGTTTAAGTTTTTTCCTATTTTCAGCCATATCTGGTGTCCCATGTAGCTTCCACAGCAGGCCTCCAATACCATTCCTTTTAACTAGGATGTTATGCTGGATGCTAAAGGAATAATTTCCTAAAGGTTTTGAGTGTTTTTAAATTTTTTCATTTTTTGGCAAAAACTTAAGGTCCGCGGTCTCAGTTTTTTCATATTTTCAGCCATATCTGGTGTCCCATGTAGCTTCCGCAGCAGGCCTCCAATACCATTCCTTTTTACTAGGATGTTATGCTGGATGCTAAAGGAATAATTTCATAAAGGTTTTGAGTGTTTTTAAAATTTTTCATTTTTTGGCAAAAACTTAAGGTCTAAGTTTTTTCATATTTTCAGCCATATCTGGTGCCCCATGTAGCTTCCACAGCAGGCCTGCAATACCATTCCTTTTAACTAGGATGTTATGCTGGATGCTAAAGGAATAATTTCCTAAAGGTTTTGAGTGTTTTTAAAATTTTTCATTTTTTGGCAAAAACTTAAGGTCCGCGGTCTAAGTTTTTTCATATTTTCAGCCATATCTCGTGTCCCATGTAGCTTCCACAGCAGGCCTCCAATACCATTCCTTTTAACTAGGATGTTATGCTGGATGCTAAAGGAATAATTTCCTAAAGGTTTTGAGTGTTTTTTAAATTTTTCATTTTTTGGCAAAAACTTAAGGTTCGCGGTCTAAGTTTTTTCATATTTTCAGCCATATCTGGTGTCCCATGTAGCTTCCGCAGCAGGCCTCCAATACCATTCCTTTTAACTAGGATGTTATGCTGGATTCTAAAGGAATAATTTCCTAAAGGTTTTGAGTGTTTTTTAAATTTTTCATTTTTTGGCAAAAACTTAAGGTCCGCGGTCTAAGTTTTTTCATATTTTCAGCCATATCTGGTGTCCCATGTAGCTTCCACAGCAAGCCTCCAATACCATTCCTTTTAACTAGGATGTTATGCTGGATGCTAAAGGAATAATTTCCTAAAAGTTTTGAGTGTTTTTAAAATTTTTCATTTTTTGGCAAAAACTTAAGGTTTAAGTTTTTTCATATTTTCAGCCATATCTGGTCTCCCATGTAGCTTCCACAGCAGGCCTCCAATACCATTCCTTTTAACTAGGATGTTATGCTGGATGCTAAAGGAATAATTTCCTAAAGGTTTTGAGTGTTTTTAAAATTTTTCATTTTTTGGCAAAAACTTAAGGTCCGCGGTCTAAGTTTTTTCATATTTTCAGCCATATCTGGTGTCCCATGTAGCTTCCGCAGCAGGCCTCCAATACCATTCCTTTTAACTAGGATGTTATGCTGGATGCTAAAGGAATAATTTCCTAAAGGTTTTGAGTGTTTTTAAAATTTTTCATTTTTTGGCAAAAACTTAAGGTCCGCGGTCTAAGTTTTTTCATATTTTCAGCCATATCTGGTGTCCCATGCAGCTTCCGCAGCAGGCCTCCAATACCATTCCTTTTAACTAGGATGTTATGCTGGATGCTAAAGGAATAATTTCCTAAAGGTTTTGAGTGTTTTTAAAATTTTTCATTTTTTGGCAAAAACTTAAGGTCCGCGGTCTAAGTTTTTTCATATTTTCAGCCATATCTGGTGTCCCATGTAGCTTCCACAGAAGGCCTGCAATACCATTCCTTTTAACTAGGATGTTATGCTGGATGCTAAAGGAATAATTTCCTAAAGGTTTTGAGTGTTTTTAAAATTTTTCATTTTTTGGCAAAAACTTAAGGTCCACGGTCTAAGTTTTTTCATATTTTCAGCCATATCTGGTGTCCCATGTAGCTTCCGCAGCAGGCCTCCAATACCATTCCTTTTAACTAGGATGTTATGCTGGATGCTAAAGGAATAATTTCCTAAAGGTTTTGAGTGTTTTTAAAATTTTTCATTTTTTTGGCAAAAACTTAGGGTCCGCGGTCTAAGTTTTTTCATATTTTCAGCCATATCTGGTGTCCCATGTAGCTTCCACAGCAGGCCTCCAATACCATTCCTTTTAACTAGGATGTTATGCTGGATGCTAAAGGAATAATTTCCTAAAGGTTTTGAGTGTTTTTTAAATTTTTCATTTTTTGGCAAAAACTTAGGGTCCGCGGTCTAAGTTTTTTCATATTTTCAGCCATATCTGGTGTCCCATGTAGCTTCCACAGCAGGCCTCCAATACCATTCCTTTTAACTAGGATGTTATGCTGGATGCTAAAGGAATAATTTCCTAAAGGTTTTGAGTGTTTTTAAAATTTTTCATTTTTTGGCAAAAACTTAAGGTCCGCGGTCTAAGTTTTTTCATATTTTCAGCCATATCTGGTGTCCCATGTACCTTCCACAGCAGGCCTCCAATACCATTCCTTTTAACTAGGATGTTATGCTGGATGCTAAAGGAATAATTTCCTAAAGGTTTTGAGTGTTTTTTAAATTTTTCATTTTTTGGCAAAAACTTAAGGTCCGCGGTCTAAGTTTTTTCCTATTTTCAGCCATATCTGGTGTCCCATGTAGCTTCCGCAGCAGGCCTCCAATACCATTCCTTTTAACTAGGATGTTATGCTGGATGCTAAAGGAATAATTTCCTAAAGGTTTTGAGTGTTTTTAAAATTTTTCATTTTTTGGCAAAACACTAAAGGTCCGCGGACTAAGTTTTTTCATATTTTCAGCCATATCTGGTGTCCCATGTAGCTTCCACAGCAGGCCTCCAATACCATTCCTTTTAACTAGGATGGTATGCTGGATGCTAAAGGAATAATTTCCTAAAGGTTTTGAGTGTTTTTAAAATTTTTCATTTTTTGGCAAAAACTTAAGGTCCGCGGTCTAAGTTTTTTCATATTTTCAGCCATATCTGGTGTCCCATGTAGCTTCCACAGCAGGCCTGCAATACCATTCCTTTTAACTAGGATGTTATGCTGGATGCTAAAGGAATAATTTCCTAAAGGTTTTGAGTGTTTTTAAAATTTTTCATTTTTTGGCAAAAACTTAAGGTCCACGGTCTAAGTTTTTTCATATTTTCAGCCATATCTGGTGTCCCATGTAGCTTCCACAGCAGGCCTCCAATACCATTCCTTTTAACTAGGATGTTATGCTGGATGCTAAAGGAATAATTTCCTAAAGGTTTTGAGTGTTTTTAAAATTTTTCATTTTTTGGCAAAAACTTAAGGTCCGCGGTCTAAGTTTTTTCCTATTTTCAGCCATATCTGGTGTCCCATGTACCTTCCACAGCAGGCCTCCAATACCATTCCTTTTAACTAGGATGTTATGCTGGATGCTAAAGGAATAATTTCCTAAAGGTTTTGAGTGTTTTTAAAATTTTTCATTTTTTGGCAAAAACTTAAGGTCCGCGGTCTAAGTTTTTTCATATTTTCAGCCATATCTGGTGTCCCATGTAGCTTCCGCAGCAGGCCTCCAATACCATTCCTTTTAACTAGGATATTATGCTGGATGGTAAAGGAATAATTTCCTAAAGGTTTTGAGTGTTTTTAAAATTTTTCATTTTTTGGCAAAAACTTAAGGTCCGCGGTCTAAGTTTTTTCATATTTTCAGCCATATCTGGCGTCCCATGTAGCTTCCACAGCAGGCCTCCAATACCATTCCTTTTAACTAGGATGTTATGCTGGATGCTAAAGGAATAATTTCCTAAAGGTTTTGAGTGTTTTTAAAATTTTTCATTTTTTGGCAAAAACTTAAGGTCCGCGGTCTAAGTTTTTTCATATTTTCAGCCATATCTGGTGTCCCATGTAGCTTCCACAGCAGGCCTCCAATACCATTCCTTTTAACTAGGATGTTATGCTGGATGCTAAAGGAATAATTTCCTAAAGGTTTTGAGTGTTTTTAAAATTTTTCATTTTTTGGCAAAAACTTAAGGTTTAAGTTTTTTCCTATTTTCAGCCATATCTGGTGTCCCATGTAGCTTCCACAGCAGGCCTCCAATACCATTCCTTTTAACTAGGATGTTATGCTGGATGCTAAAGGAATAATTTCCTAAAGGTTTTGAGTGTTTTTAAATTTTTTCATTTTTTGGCAAAAACTTAAGGTCCGCGGTCTCAGTTTTTTCATATTTTCAGCCATATCTGGTGTCCCATGTAGCTTCCGCAGCAGGCCTCCAATACCATTCCTTTTTACTAGGATGTTATGCTGGATGCTAAAGGAATAATTTCATAAAGGTTTTGAGTGTTTTTAAAATTTTTCATTTTTTGGCAAAAACTTAAGGTCTAAGTTTTTTCATATTTTCAGCCATATCTGGTGTCCCATGTAGCTTCCACAGCAGGCCTGCAATACCATTCCTTTTAACTAGGATGTTATGCTGGATGCTAAAGGAATAATTTCCTAAAGGTTTTGAGTGTTTTTAAAATTTTTCATTTTTTGGCAAAAACTTAAGGTCCGCGGTCTAAGTTTTTTCATATTTTCAGCCATATCTCGTGTCCCATGTAGCTTCCACAGCAGGCCTCCAATACCATTCCTTTTAACTAGGATGTTATGCTGGATGCTAAAGGAATAATTTCCTAAAGGTTTTGAGTGTTTTTTAAATTTTTCATTTTTTGGCAAAAACTTAAGGTTCGCGGTCTAAGTTTTTTCATATTTTCAGCCATATCTGGTGTCCCATGTAGCTTCCGCAGCAGGCCTCCAATACCATTCCTTTTAACTAGGATGTTATGCTGGATTCTAAAGGAATAATTTCCTAAAGGTTTTGAGTGTTTTTTAAATTTTTCATTTTTTGGCAAAAACTTAAGGTCCGCGGTCTAAGTTTTTTCATATTTTCAGCCATATCTGGTGTCCCATGTAGCTTCCACAGCAAGCCTCCAATACCATTCCTTTTAACTAGGATGTTATGCTGGATGCTAAAGGAATAATTTCCTAAAAGTTTTGAGTGTTTTTAAAATTTTTCATTTTTTGGCAAAAACTTAAGGTTTAAGTTTTTTCATATTTTCAGCCATATCTGGTCTCCCATGTAGCTTCCACAGCAGGCCTCCAATACCATTCCTTTTAACTAGGATGTTATGCTGGATGCTAAAGGAATAATTTCCTAAAGGTTTTGAGTGTTTTTAAAATTTTTCATTTTTTGGCAAAAACTTAAGGTCCGCGGTCTAAGTTTTTTCATATTTTCAGCCATATCTGGTGTCCCATGTAGCTTCCGCAGCAGGCCTCCAATACCATTCCTTTTAACTAGGATGTTATGCTGGATGCTAAAGGAATAATTTCCTAAAGGTTTTGAGTGTTTTTAAAATTTTTCATTTTTTGGCAAAAACTTAAGGTCCGCGGTCTAAGTTTTTTCATATTTTCAGCCATATCTGGTGTCCCATGCAGCTTCCGCAGCAGGCCTCCAATACCATTCCTTTTAACTAGGATGTTATGCTGGATGCTAAAGGAATAATTTCCTAAAGGTTTTGAGTGTTTTTAAAATTTTTCATTTTTTGGCAAAAACTTAAGGTCCGCGGTCTAAGTTTTTTCATATTTTCAGCCATATCTGGTGTCCCATGTAGCTTCCACAGAAGGCCTGCAATACCATTCCTTTTAACTAGGATGTTATGCTGGATGCTAAAGGAATAATTTCCTAAAGGTTTTGAGTGTTTTTAAAATTTTTCATTTTTTGGCAAAAACTTAAGGTCCACGGTCTAAGTTTTTTCATATTTTCAGCCATATCTGGTGTCCCATGTAGCTTCCGCAGCAGGCCTCCAATACCATTCCTTTTAACTAGGATGTTATGCTGGATGCTAAAGGAATAATTTCCTAAAGGTTTTGAGTGTTTTTAAAATTTTTCATTTTTTTGGCAAAAACTTAGGGTCCGCGGTCTAAGTTTTTTCATATTTTCAGCCATATCTGGTGTCCCATGTAGCTTCCACAGCAGGCCTCCAATACCATTCCTTTTAACTAGGATGTTATGCTGGATGCTAAAGGAATAATTTCCTAAAGGTTTTGAGTGTTTTTTAAATTTTTCATTTTTTGGCAAAAACTTAGGGTCCGCGGTCTAAGTTTTTTCATATTTTCAGCCATATCTGGTGTCCCATGTAGCTTCCACAGCAGGCCTCCAATACCATTCCTTTTAACTAGGATGTTATGCTGGATGCTAAAGGAATAATTTCCTAAAGGTTTTGAGTGTTTTTAAAATTTTTCATTTTTTGGCAAAAACTTAAGGTCCGCGGTCTAAGTTTTTTCATATTTTCAGCCATATCTGGTGTCCCATGTACCTTCCACAGCAGGCCTCCAATACCATTCCTTTTAACTAGGATGTTATGCTGGATGCTAAAGGAATAATTTCCTAAAGGTTTTGAGTGTTTTTTAAATTTTTCATTTTTTGGCAAAAACTTAAGGTCCGCGGTCTAAGTTTTTTCCTATTTTCAGCCATATCTGGTGTCCCATGTAGCTTCCGCAGCAGGCCTCCAATACCATTCCTTTTAACTAGGATGTTATGCTGGATGCTAAAGGAATAATTTCCTAAAGGTTTTGAGTGTTTTTAAAATTTTTCATTTTTTGGCAAAAACTTAAGGTCCGCGGTCTAAGTTTTTTCCTATTTTCAGCCATATCTGGTGTCCCATGTAGCTTCCGCAGCAGGCCTCCAATACCATTCCTTTTAACTAGGATGTTATGCTGGATGCTAAAGGAATAATTTCCTGAAGGTTTTGAGTGTTTTTTAAATTTTTCATTTTTTGGCAAAACACTAAAGGTCCGCGGACTAAGTTTTTTCATATTTTCAGCCATATCTGGTGTCCCATGTAGCTTCCACAGCAGGCCTCCAATACCATTCCTTTTAACTAGGATGGTATGCTGGATGCTAAAGGAATAATTTCCTAAAGGTTTTGAGTGTTTTTAAAATTTTTCATTTTTTGGCAAAAACTTAAGGTCCGCGGTCTAAGTTTTTTCATATTTTCAGCCATATCTGGTGTCCCATGTAGCTTCCACAGCAGGCCTGCAATACCATTCCTTTTAACTAGGATGTTATGCTGGATGCTAAAGGAATAATTTCCTAAAGGTTTTGAGTGTTTTTTAAAATTTTTCATTTTTTTGGCAAAAACTTAGGGTCCGCGGTCTAAGTTTTGTCATATTTTCAGCCATATCTGGTGTCCCATGTAGCTTCCACAGCAGGCCTCCAATACCATTCCTTTTAACTAGGATGTTATGCTGGATGCTAAAGGAATAATTTCCTAAAGGTTTTGAGTGTTTTTTAAAATTTTTCATTTTTTTGGCAAAAACTTAGGGTCCGCGGTCTAAGTTTTTTCATATTTTCAGCCATATCTGGTGTCCCATGTAGCTTCCACAGCAGGCCTCCAATACCATTCCTTTTAACTAGGATGTTATGCTGGATGCTAAAGGAATAATTTCCTAAAGGTTTTGAGTGTTTTTTAAATTTTTCATTTTTTGGCAAAAACTTAAGGTCCGCGGTCTAAGTTTTTTCATATTTTCAGCCATATCTGGTGTCCCATGTACCTTCCACAGCAGGCCTCCAATACCATTCCTTTTAACTAGGATGTTATGCTGGATGCTAAAGGAATAATTTCCTAAAGGTTTTGAGTGTTTTTAAAATTTTTCATTTTTTGGCAAAAACTTAAGGTCCGCGGTCTAAGTTTTTTCATATTTTCAGCCATATCTGGTGTCCCTTGCAGCTTCCGCAGCAGGCCTCCAATACCATTCCTTTTAACTAGGATGTTATGCTGGATGCTAAAGGAATAATTTCCTAAAGGTTTTGAGTGTTTTTAAAATTTTTCATTTTTTGGCAAAAACTTAGGGTCCGCGGTCTAAGTTTTTTCATATTTTCAGCCATATCTGGTGTCCCATGTAGCTTCCACAGCAGGCCTCCAATACCATTCCTTTTAACTAGGATGTTATGCTGGATGCTAAAAGAATAATTTCCTAAAGGTTTTGAGTGTTTTTAAAATTTTTCATTTTTTGGCAAAAACTTAAGGTCCGCGGTCTAAGTTTTCATATTTTCAGCCATATCTGGTGTCCCATGTAGCTTCCGCAGCAGGCCTCCAATACCATTCCTTTTAACTAGGATGTTATGCTGGATGCTAAAGGAATAATTTCCTAAAGGTTTTGAGTGTTTTTAAAATTTTTCATTTTTTGGCAAAAACTTAAGGTTTAATTTTTTTCATATTTTCAGCCATATCTGGTGTCCCATGTAGCTTCCACAGCAGGCCTCCAATACCATTCCTTTTAACTAGGATGTTATGCTGGATGCTAAAGGAATAATTTCCTAAAGGATTTGAGTGTTTTTAAAATTTTTCATTTTTTGGCAAAAACTTAAGGTCCGCAGTCTAAGTTTTTTCCTATTTTCAGCCATATCTGGTGTCCCATGTAGCTTCCACAGCAGGCCTCCAATACCATTCCTTTTAACTAGGATGTTATGCTGGATGCTAAAGGAATAATTTCCTAAAGGTTTTGAGTGTTTTTAAAATTTTTCATTTTTTTGGCAAAAACTTAGGGTCCGCGGTCTAAGTTTTTTCATATTTTCAGCCATATCTGGTGTCCCATGTAGCTTCCACAGCAGGCCTCCAATACCATTCCTTTTAACTAGGATGTTATGCTGGATGCTAAAGGAATAATTTCCTAAAGGTTTTGAGTGTTTTTTAAATTTTTCATTTTTTGGCAAAAACTTAAGGTCCGCGGTCTAAGTTTTTTCATATTTTCAGCCATATCTGGTGTCCCATGTACCTTCCACAGCAGGCCTCCAATACCATTCCTTTTAACTAGGATGTTATGCTGGATGCTAAAGGAATAATTTCCTAAAGGTTTTGAGTGTTTTTAAAATTTTTCATTTTTTGGCAAAAACTTAAGGTCCGCGGTCTAAGTTTTTTCATATTTTCAGCCATATCTGGTGTCCCGTGTAGCTTCCGCAGCAGGCCTCCAATACCATTCCTTTTAACTAGGATGTTATGCTGGATGCTAAAGGAATAATTTCCTAAAGGTTTTGAGTGTTTTTAAAATTTTTCATTTTTTGGCAAAAACTTAAGGTCCGCGGTCTAAGTTTTTTCATATTTTCAGCCATATCTCGTGTCCCATGTAGCTTCCACAGCAGGCCTCCAATACCATTCATTTTAACTAGGATGTTATGCTGGATGCTAAAGGAATAATTTCCTAAAGGTTTTGAGTGTTTTTAAAATTTTTCATTTTTTGGCAAAAACTTAGGGTCCGCGGTCTAAGTTTTTTCATATTTTCAGCCATATCTGGTGTCCCATGTAGCTTCCACAGCAGGCCTCCAATACCATTCCTTTTTTTTTTTTAACACTTGAAATTTTTTATTGAGACATCCACAGTTGACAGAAATGGAGCACAGTCACAAAACATCTGAACAGCAGATAGTGGAGTCAACGGTACAATGTACAAAGAAATACAAACAAAATGTACAGCATGTATAACATGTACCAGGACATCTCAAACATTTTTCTTTTAGAATGTAATGAACAAACTAAATAAGACATACTCTGGCAGGGTAGAGAAAGAAAGGAGAGAGAGCCGAAGAAGGGAGAGAGAGAGAAGGAAAGAAGAAGAGAAAAAAAAAAAAAAAAAAAGAGAATCTTAGTCGGCAGTAGTCGCCCTCACAAGCCAAGGAGTACGCATGGTGCCCAAGACATGACCCTGTGGGGTGGGGCAGAATGTGTGTGTGTAATATGCATCCCAACCTTCCCAGGTGGATTGGAAGATGTGTGTGGTATTTGAGGCTGAGTGAGCCATGTACTCATAGGTGCGAGTCGTTGTGATGGAATACAGAACGTCTTGAATAGTAGGGGGAGAGGTCTCCTTCCATTTGCGAGCTATACAAATCTTAGCTGCATTCAACACGTGTGCTAGGAGTTTCCTATGTGTATGACGTAAAGATCGGGGAAACATGTCTAAAAGAGCTACCTCAACCACCCGCTCCACCGGGATGGCAAGCAAGGTAGTAATAAGAGTAAAGACGTCAGCCCAGAAGGGACAGAGCACCGGGCAGCTCCACCAGACGTGCAACATCGTACCAACTTCACCACAACCCCTCCAGCATAGAGAGGAGGCTGAAGGAAACATGGTAGCTAGCTTGGAGGGCACAAAATACCAGCGGAACAGAACCTTGCGATTAGTTTCAAAGTGCGCGACGTTCTTAGACACTCCCTGAAAGGCAGCGAGAGCGTGATACCACACCTGAACGTCATACGTGGACCCAATCTCCTTCTCCCATTGCAACATGTACGGGAGCTTGACCTCAGACCTGTGACCCATCAGAGCCGAGTAACATAGGGAAATAGTGTGAGAGACATGAGGCGCTTTTAGGCATAATGCAACAATCGGTGTCATGGGAGACGTAGCAGAAGGGTGCCTGAGGTGTTTACGCAAGGCATCACGAATTTGCAGGTATTTGAAAAAATCACGACTATGGAGCGAAAAGAGAGTCCGGAGAGACGAAAATGACTGCATGTGTCCGTGAGAGAAGAGCTGAAATATGGAAACGATGCCTTGGTCTATCCAGCAATCAAGGGCCACATGAGGGAGAAGAGGTTTCAAGGCCGATAGCGGAGCAGCGCTGTGTAGTTCCATCGGGAAGCGGAGCGTAGCACGGTGTTTATCCCACAGCGCCAGAGACAACGTAGTAGTAGGCAACAAATCACGAAGTGGAGGTCGGCTGGCCTTAGGAAGCCACAATAAGTCTCTGACCGTATACGGAGTCGCCAATGTAGATTCCTGATCCACCCATGCCACCGACGCCTTGTCGGAAAAAAGGAGAAGTGTCTGCGCTAGGTGAGCCGCAACATAGTAATTCTTGACATTAGGGACACCGAGACCTCCAAGCAGTTTAGGCCGTTGTAAAAGTGCAAGGGAAAGCCGTGGACGTTTATTCAACCAGATGAATTTGGACAAACGCGACTGGACAGTCCGAAAAAAAACGGTAGGCACTGCGATGGGAAGGGTGCGAAAAAGGTACAGCAGCTTTGGGAGTGAGTTCATTTTGAATGAGACAACCCGGCCAATCCAAGAGAGTTCCATCTTTGACCACCGTTGGAGATCTTGACATATTTTGGACCACAGAGGTAAGTAATTCGACCGAAATAAAGAGGCGGCAGTTTTGGTAATGCGGACCCCCAAATAGGTGATAAAATTAGAACGCCACGAGTAGGCAAAATTGCTAGAGAGGACGTCAATCAAGTGGTCGGGGTATCCAATATTGAGGGCCTGCGTCTTGTCCCAGTTAACTTTATAGTACGAAAGACGGCCAAAGGCTTCCAGGAGAGCGTGCAGGTTTGGAAGGGAGACCATCGGTTCAGTGAGCGTCAGAAGGATGTCGTCCGCATAAAGGCATATTTTAGTTTCTGTAGACCGCACGTCGAAGCCCTTGATGCTAGGGTTATGCCGAATGGCAATTGCCAGAGGTTCCAGCGCCAGAGCGAAGAGGAGGGGAGAGAGGGGGCAACCCTGCCTCGTACCATTGCGGATCGGGAATGGCTTGGATAGGAATCCGGAAGAAAAAACCCTCGCAGAGGGCGCACCATAGAGGATATGAACAGCATTAATAAAGGGCTCCGGTAAACCGAAGGCCTGTAACGTCAGACGTAAATACCCCCAATGTAGGCGGTCGAAGGCCTTTTCAGCGTCCAAGGACAAGAGGATACAAGGTTTGTTCAGCGACTTAGCCAGATGCGTGATATTGATGATCCTCCTCGTGTTATCCGAAGGTTGACAACCCAAAATAAAGCCGACCTGGTCGTTTTTGATCAGGGAAGGGAGCAACATATTCAAACGGTTAGCCAGCAATTTTGCATACAATTTAGTATCTGTATTCAATAAAGAAATCGGCCGATAGTTCGCACACATTGTAGGGGATTTTCCAGGCTTAGGGATAGTAACCACGGTAGCCTCAGACATCTCTTGCGGAAAATGCTGGGTACTCATGAAATTGGAAAAGAGAGCACCGAGGCGGGGAGCAACAATATCTTTGAAAGTCCGATAATAAATATTCGAGAAACCATCTGGTCCCGGGGCTTTATGGGCCTTGAGGCCGGCAATGGTGCGTTCAATTTCCTCAGTAGAAGGCGGTTTAACCAGAGTATCCCACTGGGGAGGCGGAAGCTTAGGGATAGGTAGTGAGTCGAGAAACGCAGACATGTCGACGGAGCGAGGGTGAGGAAGGTCAGATTGCAGAGGAAGGTTGTAGAGCGATGCATAATAGTCCGCAAATTTATCCGCAATCTCTTTAGGATTGAAAATCTTGTGACCGCGTGAGTCAACCAAATGATGGGGAGAACTCTGAGATTCCTGAATACGAAGGCGACGTGCAAGAAGGGAATCGGCTTTGTTGCCCTTCATATAATAGGTGAGATGTAGCCGACGGAGGGCAAATTCTGTACGCTGGAGATGAAGCTGGTGCAGTTCCGACTTAATGTCCCGGAGCTGTGCATACGTATCAGCAGACCAAGACGCCTTGTTGGAAAGCTCCAGAGCGGTAAGACGAGTAGTGAGGTCAGTCAGGGTACGCAAACGTTGTCTCTTCAATCTAGCAGCAATTTTAATCAAGTGACCTCTGATGACCGCTTTGTGAGCAAGCCATAGTGTGGACGGGGAAATATCAGGGGTATCATTGTCCTGAAAGTACTGTGTGAGCGCAGTAGCGATCTCCGCACGAACATCAGCCTGGTGCAGTAAACTTTCATTGAGGCGCCATCTGGCTGACGGAGCCGCTCCAAAGCCCTTGGTGATGGAAATTGACACAGGGGCATGGTCAGACCACGTAATATGTCCAATGTCAGCCGCCTGTACATCCTGCAAGGTAAGCTTGTCAACAAGGAGCATGTCAATCCTGGAGTAGCTGGAGTGAACTGTGGAATAGAATGAATAATCCCTATCCATAGGGTGGAGGATACGCCAGGAATCGAAAAG
Source organism: Spea bombifrons (assembly GCF_027358695.1). Classification (NCBI taxonomy): domain Eukaryota; kingdom Metazoa; phylum Chordata; class Amphibia; order Anura; family Pelobatidae; genus Spea; species Spea bombifrons. Next base: position 42,530,092 of record NC_071095.1, on the reverse strand, counting down.
GGAATGTTGGTGAAGCAATTGCTGAAACTTGGACCCCTGGGCAATCAGCGATTTCAAATACTTGGAGGATAAACGAGCCGAGGAATCTTGACTAGGGGCTGAAATTAAATTGAAATCTCCCCCCACAATCACTCTGCCATGCCGCACATCATGTAACTTAGCAAGAACTTTATCCAAAAACGTTAACTGCCCTGTGTTAGGGGCGTAAAGGTTCAGCAGTGTGTAAGGGACGCCATCAATACAACCTCGCAGGATCAGAAAACGGCCCTGAGGGTCACAGGTCTGAGATTGTAACTGAAAATTCACCTTGTTACTAAGAAGGATAGCTACCCCCCTTGTCTTGCCCGGAGCCCTAGCATGAAATTCCAAAGGATACAATTTATACGCTAACAGGCGATGGTTGGATTTGGACAGGTGAGTTTCCTGAATCATCACCACGTCTGCCCGCTGTGATTTGAGTTCATGAAATAGCATATGACGCTTGTGGGGCGTATTTAAGCCCCTAACATTGAGAGAGAGGACCCCGAACGGCATGTGGACAGCCGACGTAAAAAAAAAAAAAAAAAAAAAAAAAAAAAAAAAGGAAGGAACACAGGTAGGAAAGAAGAAATGAGCAGCCAGAGACTATATGAGAAAACCAAACACTGTAGGTATTAAGTAATCACACAATGAGAGAAAGCATAAAACAGAACACCCACCAGAGAGTGTTACCATGAGGGGGAGAAAACAAGAAAACAGCAATTCCCAGGAACTGCTGACACGCTCGCATTATAACAGAATGACATCAGAACACCGAGGCAAAACTCATAGTACACCACACATAGCACTAACACGGCACAGCACAGAAGTACAATGTAATGTAAAATACAGTGAAGACCCTTGTCAGAGGTGGAGCGCACATATAAAATAGGAACTAAACAAGCAGTACCATAATACCAGGCACAAGGCCGAGTTACCGGTCAGTTAGGGAAGGTAGAAATATAACGAGCAAAATGTATGGGAAAAACAGAAAAAGTGTGTGTGTGTATGTGTGTGTAATCAAACAATGCGAAAGCTGCACCGAACGAGCAGCAAAAGGTTCAGTGACAAAAAAAAAAAAAAAAAAAAAAAAAATACTGTGAACTTCCCAGCGCAACGAGAATCAGGACTCAAGATCTGGGACAGTGTAGAATGTAGTGTAAAATACGGTGAAGGCCCTTGTCAGAGGTGGAGCGCACATATAAAACAGGAACTAAACAAGCAGTACCATAAAATAAAATACTGTGAACTTCCCAGCGCAACGAAAATCAGGATCCAAGATCTGGGACAGGCTAGCCCCCCCAACTACAGCGGTGGAACACAGAAAACAAAAAACAAAGAAAACACATTGTCCACCACACGTCGTGCAGACAAAAATCAAAAATAAAAGTAAATAAGGAGGGCAACGGCCCATCCAGGCTCACCAACCCTGCAACCGAAACAGGACGGCATCGGGTCACCAGAAGGAAGACGCTCCCCGTCCTCGGTCAGGAGAGACTACCCGGATAGCGTTCACAAACAAAACTCCCCGAAACTTCGAGGGAGGGAAACAGGATCGCTGGAATCACTGCTGGGCTTCAGGAAGACACCGGTGGGGTCGCCGAAGGTAACGCAGAGGGCCTCCCTGGATCCTTAGTGTGCGTGCGTGAGTAGTGTTGTCGCGTCGTCCTCTGCCGGCTGGGTTTAGGAGGCTCATCCGCCGTAGGGGGTCTAGGAGGGACAGAAGCAGGGTCCCGATGGCTCAAGACGTCCTCATCGTCCTGGACTAGATTCCAGCGCTGGAGGAGATGTAGGCCCTCCAAAGGCAGCTTGGCTACATGCAGGACACCATTCCAGGAAATCAGCAGCTTGGTGGGGAAGCCCCATCTGTAGGGAATATTATTGGACCGGAGCGCCAAAGTGATTGGAGCAAAGGAACGTCGCCGAGTCAGGGTCTCGGAGGATAAATCTGCGAAGAGTTGAATTTGGGTGTACGGAGCAGGAAACGGTGAGAGCCGGCGGGCTTGGCGCATAATAGCCTCTTTGGTGGAGTAATAGTGAAGTCGCAGAATCACATCCCTGGACACAGTCGACGGGAGAGATTTCGGCTTCGGAATCCTATGAATCCTGTCCATACGAAGCTCTGGAACCGGGGTATCAGGTAAGAGAGTAAGGAAGAACTCACGGGCGTAATCCGCTAAGTCACCATCCGGCACATCCTCCGAAATGCCACGAAGCCGCAGATTGTTCCGACGGGAGCGATCCTCCAAGTCAGCCAGCTTGGAGAGCAATGTGTCATACTTGTCTTCCAGTATGTTGTGACGGTCGACCAGTTCATTAAAAGTTGATGTAAAGTCCTCAAATTTGTGTTCCATGTGTTCAGTGCGCGTGCCTAGCTGGGCCAGGTCTTGCCTGAGGTCGGTGAGCATGCCCTTTATGGCATCCGTCATGGAGGATTGCATGGAGTCCAACATGCTGCGTAGGATCACTGGAGTCACTGGCGCCGCAGGGTCGAGGCCCAATTCATCCTCATCTGGAGCAATTGCCTGAGGCGCGAAAGAAGGCTCGCCGCCATCTTGGGGCCTATCACCGTGCCGGGCATCTTTGGTGAAGTAATGGGGCAGCTTGTGTGGGGTCTTCTTAGGGTGTCTGGCAGACATCCCACCCGTCTCAGGAGTGCCGAGGTAGAAAGCTGGCAGGTAAAAACCCGGTGTTCAAGATATTTGAGCCGGTTTTATGCTCGCGTGTTGGCAGAGCTACACACTCACGCGTCCATGCAGCTCCGTTGCCAGGCCACGCCCCCCAATACCATTCCTTTTAACTAGGATGTTATGCTGGATGCTAAAGGAATAATTTCCTAAAGGTTTTGAGTGTTTTTAAAATTTTCCATTTTTTGGCAAAAACTTAAGGTCCGCGGTCTAAGTTTTTTCATATTTTCAGCCATATCTGGTGTCCCATGTAGCTTCCGCAGCAGGCCTCCAATACCATTCCTTTTAACTAGGATGTTATGCTGGATGCTAAAGGAATAATTTCCTAAAGGTTTTGAGTGTTTTTAAAATTTTTCATTTTTTGGCAAAAACTTAAGGTCCGCGGTCTAAGTTTTTTCATATTTTCAGCCATATCTGGTGTCCCATGTAGCTTCCGCAGCAGGCCTCCAATACCATTCCTTTTAACTAGGATGTTATGCTGGATGCTAAAGGAATAATTTCCTAAAGGTTTTGAGTGTTTTTAAAATTTTTCATTTTTTGGCAAAAACTTAAGGTCCGCGGTCTAAGTTTTCATATTTTCAGCCATATCTGGTGTCCCATGTAGCTTCCGCAGCAGGCCTCCAATACCATTCCTTTTAACTAGGATGTTATGCTGGATGCTAAAGGAATAATTTCCTAAAGGTTTTGAGTGTTTTTAAAATTTTTCATTTTTTGGCAAAAACTTAAGGTTTAATTTTTTTCATATTTTCAGCCATATCTGGTGTCCCATGTAGCTTCCACAGCAGGCCTCCAATACCATTCCTTTTAACTAGGATGTTATGCTGGATGCTAAAGGAATAATTTCCTAAAGGTTTTGAGTGTTTTTAAATTTTTTCATTTTTTGGCAAAAACTTAAGGTCCGCGGTCTCAGTTTTTTCATATTTTCAGCCATATCTGGTGTCCCATGTAGCTTCCGCAGCAGGCCTCCAATACCATTCCTTTTTACTAGGATGTTATGCTGGATGCTAAAGGAATAATTTCCTAAAGGTTTTGAGTGTTTTTAAAATTTTTCATTTTTTGGCAAAAACTTAGGGTCCGCGGTCTAAGTTTTTTCCTATTTTCAGCCATATCTGGTGTCCCATGTAGCTTCCACAGCAGGCCTCCAATACCATTCCTTTTAACTAGGATGTTATGCTGGATGCTAAAGGAATAATTTCCTAAAGGTTTTGAGTGTTTTTAAAATTTTTCATTTTTTGGCAAAAACTTAAGGTTTAAGTTTTTTCATATTTTCAGCCATATCTGGTGTCCCATGTAGCTTCCACAGCAGGCCTCCAATACCATTCCTTTTAACTAGGATGTTATGCTGGATGCTAAAGGAATAATTTCCTAAAGGTTTTGAGTGTTTTTAAATTTTTTCATTTTTTGGCAAAAACTTAAGGTCCGCGGTCTCAGTTTTTTCATATTTTCAGCCATATCTGGTGTCCAATGTAGCTTCCGCAGCAGGCCTCCAATACCATTCCTTTTAACTAGGATGTTATGCTGGATGCTAAAGGAATAATTTCCTAAAGGTTTTGAGTGTTTTTAAAATTTTTCATTTTTTGGCAAAAACTTAAGGTCCGCGGTCTAAGTTTTTTCCTATTTTCAGCCATATCTGGTGTCCCATGTAGCTTCCGCAGCAGGCCTCCAATACCATTCCTTTTAACTAGGATGTTATGCTGGATGCTAAAGGAATAATTTCCTAAAGGTTTTGAGTGTTTTTTAAATTTTTCATTTTTTGGCAAAAACTTAAGGTCCGCGGTCTAAGTTTTTTCATATTTTCAGCCATATCTGGTGTCCCATGTAGCTTCCACAGCAGGCCTCCAATACCATTCCTTTTAACTAGGATGTTATGCTGGATGCTAAAGGAATAATTTCCTAAAGGTTTTGAGTGTTTTTAAAATTTTTCATTTTTTGGCAAAAACTTAAGGTCCGCGGTCTAAGTTTTTTCCTATTTTCAGCCATATCTGGTGTCCCATGTAGCTTCCGCAGCAGGCCTCCAATACCATTCCTTTTAACTAGGATGTTATGCTGGATGCTAAAGGAATAATTTCCTAAAGGTTTTGAGTGTTTTTAAAATTTTTCATTTTTTGGCAAAAACTTAGGGTCCACGGTCTAAGTTTTTTCATATTTTCAGCCATATCTGGTGTCCCATGTAGCTTCCACAGCAGGCCTCCAATACCATTCCTTTTAACTAGGATGTTATGCTGGATGCTAAAGGAATAATTTCCTAAAGGTTTTGAGTGTTTTTTAAATTTTTCATTTTTTGGCAAAAACTTAAGGTCCGCGGTCTAAGTTTTTTCATATTTTCAGCCATATCTGGTGTCCCATGTAGCTTCCGCAGCAGGCCTCCAATACCATTCCTTTTAACTAGGATGTTATGCTGGATGCTAAAGGAATAATTTCCTAAAGGTTTTGAGTGTTTTTAAAATTTTTCATTTTTTGGCAAAAACTTAAGGTCCGCGGTCTAAGTTTTCATATTTTCAGCCATATCTGGTGTCCCATGTAGCTTCCGCAGCAGGCCTCCAATACCATTCCTTTTAACTAGGATGTTATGCTGGATGCTAAAGGAATAATTTCCTAAAGGTTTTGAGTGTTTTTAAAATTTTTCATTTTTTGGCAAAAACTTAAGGTTTAAGTTTTTTCATATTTTCAGCCATATCTGGTGTCCCATGTAGCTTCCACAGCAGGCCTCCAATACCATTCCTTTTAACTAGGATGTTATGCTGGATGCTAAAGGAATAATTTCCTAAAGGTTTTGAGTGTTTTTAAATTTTTTCATTTTTTGGCAAAAACTTAAGGTCCGCGGTCTCAGTTTTTTCATATTTTCAGCCATATCTGGTGTCCCATGTAGCTTCCGCAGCAGGCCTCCAATACCATTCCTTTTTACTAGGATGTTATGCTGGATGCTAAAGGAATAATTTCCTAAAGGTTTTGAGTGTTTTTAAAATTTTTCATTTTTTGGCAAAAACTTAAGGTCCGCGGTCTCAGTTTTTTCATATTTTCAGCCATATCTGGTGTCCCATGTAGCTTCCGCAGTAGGCCTCCAATACCATTCCTTTTTACTAGGATGTTATGCTGGATGCTAAAGGAATAATTTCATAAAGGTTTTGAGTGTTTTTAAAATTTTTCATTTTTTGGCAAAAACTTAAGGTCCGCGGTCTAAGTTTTTTCATATTTTCAGCCATATCTGGTGTCCCATGTAGCTTCCACAGCAGGCCTCCAATACCATTCCTTTTAACTAGGATGTTATGCTGGATGCTAAAGGAATAATTTCCTAAAGGTTTTGAGTGTTTTTAAAATTTTTCATTTTTTGGCAAAAACTTAAGGTCCGCGGTCTAAGTTTTTTCATATTTTCAGCCATATCTGGTGTCCCATGTAGCTTCCGCAGCAGGCCTCCAATACCATTCCTTTTAACTAGGATGTTATGCTGGATGCTAAAGGAATAATTTCCTAAAAGTTTTGAGTGTTTTTAAAATTTTTCATTTTTTGGCAAAAACTTAAGGCCCGCGGTCTAAGTTTTTTCCTATTTTCAGCCATATCTGGTGTCCCATGTAGCTTCCGCAGCAGGCCTCCAATACCATTCCTTTTAACTAGGATGTTATGCTGGATGCTAAAGGAATAATTTCCTGAAGGTTTTGAGTGTTTTTAATATTTTTCATTTTTTGGCAAAAACTTAAGGTCCGCGGTCTAAGTTTTTTCATATTTTCAGCCATATCTGGTGTCCCATGTAGCTTCCGCAGCAGGCCTCCAATACCATTCCTTTTAACTAGGATGTTATGTTGGATGCTAAAGGAATAATTTCCTAAAGGTTTTGAGTGTTTTTTAAATTTTTCATTTTTTGGCAAAAATTTAAGGTCCGCGGTCTAAGTTTTTTCATATTTTCAGCCATATCTGGTGTCCCATGTAGCTTCCGCAGCAGGCCTCCAATACCATTCCTTTTAACTAGGATGTTATGCTGGATGCTAAAGGAATAATTTCCTAAAGGTTTTGAGTGTTTTTTAAATTTTTCATTTTTTGGCAAAAATTTAAGGTCCGCGGTCTAAGTTTTTTCCTATTTTCAGCCATATCTGGTGTCCCATGTAGCTTCCACAGCAGGCCTCCAATACCATTCCTTTTAACTAGGATGTTATGCTGGATGCTAAAGGAATAATTTCCTAAAGGTTTTGAGTGTTTTTTAAATTTTTCATTTTTTGGCAAAAATTTAAGGTCCGCGGTCTAGGTTTTTTCCTATTTTCAGCCATATCTGGTGTCCCATGTAGCTTCCACAGCAGGCCTCCAATACCATTCCTTTTAACTAGGATGTTATGCTGGATGCTAAAGGAATAATTTCCTAAAGGTTTTGAGTGTTTTTAAAATTTTTCATTTTTTGGCAAAAACTTAAGGTCCGCGGTCTAAGTTTTTTCATATTTTCAGCCATATCTGGTGTCCCATGTAGCTTCCACAGCAGGCCTCCAATACCATTCCTTTTAACTAGGATGTTATGCTGGATGCTAAAGGAATAATTTCCTAAAGGTTTTGAGTGTTTTTAAAATTTTTCATTTTTTGGTAAAACACTAAAGGTCCGCGGTCTAAGTTTTTTCATATTTTCAGCCATATCTGGTGTCCCATGTACCTTCCACAGCAGGCCTCCAATACCATTCCTTTTAACTAGGATGTTATGCTGGATGCTAAAGGAATAATTTCCTAAAGGTTTTGAGTGTTTTTAAAATTTTTCATTTTTTGGCAAAAACTTAAGGTCCGCGGTCTAAGTTTTTTCATATTTTCAGCCATATCTGTTGTCCCATGTAGCTTCCGCAGCAGGCCTCCAATACCATTCCTTTTAACTAGGATGTTATGCTGGATGCTAAAGGAATAATTTCCTAAAGGTTTTGAGTGTTTTTTAAATTTTTCATTTTTTGGCAAAAACTTAAGGTCCGCGGTCTAAGTTTTTTCATATTTTCAGCCATATCAGGTGTCCCATGTAGCTTCCACAGCAGGCCTCCAATACCATTCCTTTTAACTAGGATGTTATGCTGGATGCTAAAGGAATAATTTCCTAAAGGTTTTGAGTGTTTTTAAAATTTTTCATTTTTTGGCAAAAACTTAAGGTCCGCGGTCTAAGTTTTTTCATATTTTCAGCCATATCTGGTGTCCCATGTAGCTTCCGCAGCAGGCCTCCAATACCATTCCTTTTAACTAGGATGTTATGCTGGATGCTAAAGGAATAATTTCCTAAAGGTTTTGAGTGTTTTTTAAATTTTTCATTTTTTGGCAAAAACTTAAGGTCCGTGGTCTAAGTTTTTTCATATTTTCAGCCATATCTGGTGTCCCATGTAGCTTCCACAGCAGGCCTCCAATACCATTCCTTTTAACTAGGATGTTATGCTGGAGGCTAAAGGAATAATTTCCTAAAGGTTTTGAGTGTTTTTAAAATTTTTCATTTTTTGGTAAAACACTAAAGGTCCGCGGTCTAAGTTTTTTCATATTTTCAGCCATATCTGGTGTCCCATGTACCTTCCACAGCAGGCCTCCAATACCATTCCTTTTAACTAGGATGTTATGCTGGATGCTAAAGGAATAATTTCCTAAAGGTTTTGAGTGTTTTTAAAATTTTTCATTTTTTGGCAAAAACTTAAGGTCCGCGGTCTAAGTTTTTTCATATTTTCAGCCATATCTGGTGTCCCATGTAGCTTCCGCAGCAGGCCTCCAATACCATTCCTTTTAACTAGGATGTTATGCTGGATGCTAAAGGAATAATTTCCTAAAGGTTTTGAGTGTTTTTAAAATTTTTCATTTTTTGGCAAAAACTTAAGGTCTGCGGTCTAAGTTTTTTCCTATTTTCAGCCATATCTGGTGTCCCATGTACCTTCCACAGCAGGCCTCCAATACCATTCCTTTTAACTAGGATGTTATGCTGGATGCTAAAGGAATAATTTCCTAAAGGTTTTGAGTGTTTTTAAAATTTTCCATTTTTTGGCAAAAACTTAAGGTTCGCGGTCTAAGTTTTTTCATATTTTCAGCCATATCTGGTGTCCCATGTACCTTCCACAGCAGGCCTCCAATACCATTCCTTTTAACTAGGATGTTATGCTGGATGCTAAAGGAATAATTTCCTAAAGGTTTTGAGTGTTTTTAAAATTTTTCATTTTTTGGCAAAAACTTAAGGTCCGCGGTCTAAGTTTTTTCATATTTTCAGCCATATCTGGTGTCCCATGTAGCTTCCACAGCAGGCCTCCAATACCATTCCTTTTAACTAGGATGTTATGCTGGATGCTAAAGGAATAATTTCCTAAAGGTTTTGAGTGTTTTTAAAATTTTTCATTTTTTGGCAAAAACTTAAGGTCCGCGGTCTAAGTTTTTTCATATTTTCAGCCATATCTGGTGTCCCATGTAGCTTCCGCAGCAGGCCTCCAATACCATTCCTTTTAACTAGGATATTATGCTGGATGGTAAAGGAATAATTTCCTAAAGGTTTTGAGTGTTTTTAAAATTTTTCATTTTTTGGCAAAAACTTAAGGTCCGCGGTCTAAGTTTTTTCATATTTTCAGCCATATCTGGTGTCCCATGTAGCTTCCACAGCAGGCCTCCAATACCATTCCTTTTAACTAGGATGTTATGCTGGATGCTAAAGGAATAATTTCCTAAAGGTTTTGAGTGTTTTTAAAATTTTTCATTTTTTGGCAAAAACTTAAGGTCCGCGGTCTAAGTTTTTTCCTATTTTCAGCCATATCTGGTGTCCCATGTAGCTTCCACAGCAGGCCTCCCATACCATTCCTTTTAACTAGGATGTTATGCTGGATGCTAAAGGAATAATTTCCTAAAGGTTTTGAGTGTTTTTAAAATTTTTCATTTTTTTGGCAAAAACTTAGGGTCCGCGGTCTAAGTTTTTTCATATTTTCAGCCATATCTGGTGTCCCATGTAGCTTCCACAGCAGGCCTCCAATACCATTCCTTTTAACTAGGATGTTATGCTGGATGCTAAAGGAATAATTTCCTAAAGGTTTTGAGTGTTTTTAAAATTTTTCATTTTTTGGCAAAAACTTAAGGTTCGCGGTCTAAGTTTTTTCCTATTTTCAGCCATATCTGGTGTCCCATGTAGCTTCCGCAGCAGGCCTCCAATACCATTCCTTTTAACTAGGATGTTATGCTGGATGCTAAAGGAATAATTTCCTAAAGGTTTTGAGTGTTTTTAAAATTTTTCATTTTTTGGCAAAAACTTAAGGTCCGCGGTCTCAGTTTTTTCATATTTTCAGCCATATCTGGTGTCCCATGTAGCTTCCACAGCAGGCCTCCAATACCATTCCTTTTAACTAGGATGTTATGCTGGATGCTAAAGGAATAATTTCCTAAAGGTTTTGAGTGTTTTTAAAATTTTTCATTTTTTGGTAAAACACTAAAGGTCCGCGGTCTAAGTTTTTTCATATTTTCAGCCATATCTCGTGTCCCATGTACCTTCCACAGCAGGCCTCCAATACCATTCCTTTTAACTAGGATGTTATGCTGGATGCTAAAGGAATAATTTCCTAAAGGTTTTGAGTGTTTTTTAAATTTTTCATTTTTTGGCAAAAACTTAAGGTCCGCGGTCTAAGTTTTTTCATATTTTCAGCCATATCTGTTGTCCCATGTAGCTTCCGCAGCAGGCCTCCAATACCATTCCTTTTAACTAGGATGTTATGCTGGATGCTAAAGGAATAATTTCCTAAAGGTTTTGAGTGTTTTTTAAATTTTTCATTTTTTGGCAAAAACTTAAGGTCCGCGGTCTAAGTTTTTTCATATTTTCAGCCATATCAGGTGTCCCATGTAGCTTCCACAGCAGGCCTCCAATACCATTCCTTTTAACTAGGATGTTATGCTGGATGCTAAAGGAATAATTTCCTAAAGGTTTTGAGTGTTTTTAAAATTTTTCATTTTTTGGCAAAAACTTAAGGTCCGCGGTCTAAGTTTTTTCATATTTTCAGCCATATCTGGTGTCCCATGTAGCTTCCGCAGCAGGCCTCCAATACCATTCCTTTTAACTAGGATGTTATGCTGGATGCTAAAGGAATAATTTCCTAAAGGTTTTGCGTGTTTTTTAAATTTTTCATTTTTTGGCAAAAACTTAAGGTCCGTGGTCTAAGTTTTTTCATATTTTCAGCCATATCTGGTGTCCCATGTAGCTTCCACAGCAGGCCTCCAATACCATTCCTTTTAACTAGGATGTTATGCTGGAGGCTAAAGGAATAATTTCCTAAAGGTTTTGAGTGTTTTTAAAATTTTTCATTTTTTGGTAAAACACTAAAGGTCCGCGGTCTAAGTTTTTTCATATTTTCAGCCATATCTGGTGTCCCATGTACATTCCACAGCAGGCCTCCAATACCATTCCTTTTAACTAGGATGTTATGCTGGATGCTAAAGGAATAATTTCCTAAAGGTTTTGAGTGTTTTTAAAATTTTTCATTTTTTGGCAAAAACTTAAGGTCCGCGGTCTAAGTTTTTTCATATTTTCAGCCATATCTGGTGTCCCATGTAGCTTCCGCAGCAGGCCTCCAATACCATTCCTTTTAACTAGGATGTTATGCTGGATGCTAAAGGAATAATTTCCTAAAGGTTTTGAGTGTTTTTTAAATTTTTCATTTTTTGGCAAAAACTTAAGGTCCGCGGTCTAAGTTTTTTCATATTTTCAGCCATATCAGGTGTCCCATGTAGCTTCCACAGCAGGCCTCCAATACCATTCCTTTTAACTAGGATGTTATGCTGGATGCTAAAGGAATAATTTCCTAAAGGTTTTGAGTGTTTTTAAAATTTTTCATTTTTTGGCAAAAACTTAAGGTCCGCGGTCTAAGTTTTTTCCTATTTTCAGCCATATCTGGTGTCCCATGTAGCTTCCGCAGCAGGCCTCCAATACCATTCCTTTTAACTAGGATGTTATGCTGGATGCTAAAGGAATAATTTCCTAAAGGTTTTGAGTGTTTTTAAAATTTTTCATTTTTTGGCAAAAACTTAAGGTCCGCGGTCTAAGTTTTTTCATATTTTCAGCCATATCTGGTGTCCCATGTAGCTTCCACAGCAGGCCTCCAATACCATTCCTTTTAACTAGGATGTTATGCTGGATGCTAAAGGAATAATTTCCTAAAGGTTTTGAGTGTTTTTAAAATTTTTCATTTTTTGGCAAAAACTTAAGGTCCGCGGTCTAAGTTTTTTCCTATTTTCAGCCATATCTGGTGTCCCATGTACCTTCCACAGCAGGCCTCCAATACCATTCCTTTTAACTAGGATATTATGCTGGATGGTAAAGGAATAATTTCCTAAAGGTTTTGAGTGTTTTTAAAATTTTTCATTTTTTGGCAAAAACTTAAGGTCCGCGGTCTAAGTTTTTTCATATTTTCAGCCATATCTGGTGTCCCATGTAGCTTCCACAGCAGGCCTCCAATACCATTCCTTTTAACTAGGATGTTATGCTGGATGCTAAAGGAATAATTTCCTAAAGGTTTTGAGTGTTTTTAAAATTTTTCATTTTTTGGCAAAAACTTAAGGTCCGCGGTCTAAGTTTTTTCCTATTTTCAGCCATATCTGGTGTCCCATGTAGCTTCCACAGCAGGCCTCCAATACCATTCCTTTTAACTAGGATGTTATGCTGGATGCTAAAGGTATAATTTCCTTAAGGTTTTGAGTGTTTTTAAAATTTTTCATTTTTTGGCAAAAACTTAAGGTCCGCGGTCTAAGTTTTTTCATATTTTCAGCCATATCTGGTGTCCCATGTAGCTTCCGCAGCAGGCCTCCAATACCATTCCTTTTAACTAGGATGTTATGCTGGATGCTAAAGGAATAATTTCCTAAAGGTTTTGAGTGTTTTTAAAATTTTTCATTTTTTGGCAAAAACTTAAGGTCCGCGGTCTAAGTTTTTTCATATTTTCAGCCATATCTGGTGTCCCATGTAGTTTCCACAGCAGGCCTCCAATACCATTCCTTTTAACTAGGATGTTATGCTGGATGCTAAAGGAATAATTTCCTAAAGGTTTTGAGTGTTTTTAAAATTTTTCATTTTTTGGCAAAAACTTAAGGTCCGCGGTCTAAGTTTTTTCATATTTTCAGCCATATCTGGTGTCCCATGTACCTTCCACAGCAGGCCTCCAATACCATTCCTTTTAACTAGGATGTTATGCTGGATGCTAAAGGAATAATTTCCTAAAGGTTTTGAGTGTTTTTAAAATTTTTCATTTTTTGGCAAAAACTTAAGGTCCGCGGTCTAAGTTTTTTCATATTTTCAGCCATATCTGGTGTCCCATGTAGCTTCCGCAGCAGGCCTCCAATACCATTCCTTTTAACTAGGATGTTATGCTGGATGCTAAAGGAATAATTTCCTAAAGGTTTTGAGTGTTTTTAAAATTTTTCATTTTTTTGGCAAAAACTTAGGGTCCGCGGTCTAAGTTTTTTCATATTTTCAGCCATATCTGGTGTCCCATGTAGCTTCCACAGCAGGCCTCCAATACCATTCCTTTTAACTAGGATGTTATGCTGGATGCTAAAGGAATAATTTCCTAAAGGTTTTGAGTGTTTTTAAAATTTTTCATTTTTTGGCAAAAACTTAAGGTTCGCGGTCTAAGTTTTTTCCTATTTTCAGCCATATCTGGTGTCCCATGTAGCTTCCGCAGCAGGCCTCCAATACCATTCCTTTTAACTAGGATGTTATGCTGGATGCTAAAGGAATAATTTCCTAAAGGTTTTGAGTGTTTTTAAAATTTTTCATTTTTTGGCAAAAACTTAAGGTCCGCGGTCTAAGTTTTTTCATATTTTCAGCCATATCTGGTGTCCCATGTAGCTTCCACAGCAGGCCTCCAATACCATTCCTTTTAACTAGGATGTTATGCTGGATGCTAAAGGAATAATTTCCTAAAGGTTTTGAGTGTTTTTAAAATTTTTCATTTTTTGGCAAAAACTTAAGGTCCGCGGTCTAAGTTTTTTCATATTTTCAGCCATATCTGGTGTCCCATGTAGCTTCCGCAGCAGGCCTCCAATACCATTCCTTTTAACTAGGATATTATGCTGGATGGTAAAGGAATAATTTCCTAAAGGTTTTGAGTGTTTTTAAAATTTTTCATTTTTTGGCAAAAACTTAAGGTCCGCGGTCTAAGTTTTTTCATATTTTCAGCCATATCTGGTGTCCCATGTAGCTTCCACAGCAGGCCTCCAATACCATTCCTTTTAACTAGGATGTTATGCTGGATGCTAAAGGAATAATTTCCTAAAGGTTTTGAGTGTTTTTAAAATTTTTCATTTTTTGGCAAAAACTTAAGGTCCGCGGTCTAAGTTTTTTCATATTTTCAGCCATATCTGGTGTCCCATGTAGCTTCCGCAGCAGGCCTCCAATACCATTCCTTTTAACTAGGATGTTATGCTGGATGCTAAAGGAATAATTTCCTAAAGGTTTTGAGTGTTTTTAAAATTTTTCATTTTTTTGGCAAAAACTTAGGGTCCGCGGTCTAAGTTTTTTCATATTTTCAGCCATATCTGGTGTCCCATGTAGCTTCCACAGCAGGCCTCCAATACCATTCCTTTTAACTAGGATGTTATGCTGGATGCTAAAGGAATAATTTCCTAAAGGTTTTGAGTGTTTTTAAAATTTTTCATTTTTTGGCAAAAACTTAAGGTCCGCGGTCTAAGTTTTTTCATATTTTCAGCCATATCTGTTATCCCATGTAGCTTCCGCAGCAGGCCTCCAATACCATTCCTTTTAACTAGGATGTTATGCTGGATGCTAAAGGAATAATTTCCTAAAGGTTTTGAGTGTTTTTTAAATTTTTCATTTTTTGGCAAAAACTTAAGGTCCGCGGTCTAAGTTTTTTCATATTTTCAGCCATATCAGGTGTCCCATGTAGCTTCCACAGCAGGCCTCCAATACCATTCCTTTTAACTAGGATGTTATGCTGGATGCTAAAGGAATAATTTCCTAAAGGTTTTGAGTGTTTTTTAAATTTTTCATTTTTTGGCAAAAACTTAAGGTCCGTGGTCTAAGTTTTTTCATATTTTCAGCCATATCTGGTGTCCCATGTAGCTTCCACAGCAGGCCTCCAATACCATTCCTTTTAACTAGGATGTTATGCTGGAGGCTAAAGGAATAATTTCCTAAAGGTTTTGAGTGTTTTTAAAATTTTTCATTTTTTGGTAAAACACTAAAGGTCCGCGGTCTAAGTTTTTTCATATTTTCAGCCATATCTGGTGTCCCATGTACCTTCCACAGCAGGCCTCCAATACCATTCCTTTTAACTAGGATGTTATGCTGGATGCTAAAGGAATAATTTCCTAAAGGTTTTGAGTGTTTTTAAAATTTTTCATTTTTTGGCAAAAACTTAAGGTCCGCGGTCTAAGTTTTTTCATATTTTCAGCCATATCTGGTGTCCCATGTAGCTTCCGCAGCAGGCCTCCAATACCATTCCTTTTAACTAGGATGTTATGCTGGATGCTAAAGGAATAATTTCCTAAAGGTTTTGAGTGTTTTTTAAATTTTTCATTTTTTGGCAAAAACTTAAGGTCCGCGGTCTAAGTTTTTTCATATTTTCAGCCATATCAGGTGTCCCATGTAGCTTCCACAGCAGGCCTCCAATACCATTCCTTTTAACTAGGATGTTATGCTGGATGCTAAAGGAATAATTTCCTAAAGGTTTTGAGTGTTTTTAAAATTTTTCATTTTTTGGCAAAAACTTAAGGTCCGCGGTCTAAGTTTTTTCATATTTTCAGCCATATCTGGTGTCCCATGTAGCTTCCGCAGCAGGCCTCCAATACCATTCCTTTTAACTAGGATGCTATGCTGGATGCTAAAGGAATAATTTCCTAAAGGTTTTGAGTGTTTTTAAAATTTTTCATTTTTTTGGCAAAAACTTAGGGTCCGCGGTCTAAGTTTTTTCATATTTTCAGCCATATCTGGTGTCCCATGTAGCTTCCACAGCAGGCCTCCAATACCATTCCTTTTAACTAGGATGTTATGCTGGATGCTAAAGGAATAATTTCCTAAAGGTTTTGAGTGTTTTTAAAATTTTTCATTTTTTGGCAAAAACTTAAGGTTCGCGGTCTAAGTTTTTTCCTATTTTCAGCCATATCTGGTGTCCCATGTAGCTTCCGCAGCAGGCCTCCAATACCATTCCTTTTAACTAGGATGTTATGCTGGATGCTAAAGGAATAATTTCCTAAAGGTTTTGAGTGTTTTTAAAATTTTTCATTTTTTGGCAAAAACTTAAGGTCCGCGGTCTAAGTTTTTTCATATTTTCAGCCATATCTGGTGTCCCATGTAGCTTCCACAGCAGGCCTCCAATACCATTCCTTTTAACTAGGATGTTATGCTGGATGCTAAAGGAATAATTTCCTAAAGGTTTTGAGTGTTTTTAAAATTTTTCATTTTTTGGCAAAAACTTAAGGTCCGCGGTCTAAGTTTTTTCATATTTTCAGCCATATCTGGTGTCCCATGTAGCTTCCACAGCAGGCCTCCAATACCATTCCTTTTAACTAGGATGTTATGCTGGATGCTAAAGGAATAATTTCCTAAAGGTTTTGAGTGTTTTTAAAATTTTTCATTTTTTGGTAAAACACTAAAGGTCCGCGGTCTAAGTTTTTTCATATTTTCAGCCATATCTGGTGTCCCATGTACCTTCCACAGCAGGCCTCCAATACCATTCCTTTTAACTAGGATGTTATGCTGGATGCTAAAGGAATAATTTCCTAAAGGTTTTGAGTGTTTTTAAAATTTTTCATTTTTTGGCAAAAACTTAAGGTCCGCGGTCTAAGTTTTTTCATATTTTCAGCCATATCTGTTGTCCCATGTAGCTTCCGCAGCAGGCCTCCAATACCATTCCTTTTAACTAGGATGTTATGCTGGATGCTAAAGGAATAATTTCCTAAAGGTTTTGAGTGTTTTTTAAATTTTTCATTTTTTGGCAAAAACTTAAGGTCCGCGGTCTAAGTTTTTTCCTATTTTCAGCCATATCTGGTGTCCCATGTAGCTTCCGCAGCAGGCCTCCAATACCATTCCTTTTAACTAGGATGTTATGCTGGATGCTAAAGGAATAATTTCCTAAAGGTTTTGAGTGTTTTTAAAATTTTTCATTTTTTGGCAAAAACTTAAGGTCCGCGGTCTAAGTTTTTTCATATTTTCAGCCATATCTGGTGTCCCATGTAGCTTCCACAGCAGGCCTCCAATACCATTCCTTTTAACTAGGATGTTATGCTGGATGCTAAAGGAATAATTTCCTAAAGGTTTTGAGTGTTTTTAAAATTTTTCATTTTTTGGCAAAAACTTAAGGTCTAAGTTTTTTCATATTTTCAGCCATATCTGGTGTCCCATGTAGCTTCCACAGCAGGCCTGCAATACCATTCCTTTTAACTAGGATGTTATGCTGGATGCTAAAGGAATAATTTCCTAAAGGTTTTGAGTGTTTTTAAAATTTTTCATTTTTTGGCAAAAACTTAAGGTCCGCGGTCTAAGTTTTTTCATATTTTCAGCCATATCTCGTGTCCCATGTAGCTTCCACAGCAGGCCTCCAATACCATTCATTTTAACTAGGATGTTATGCTGGATGCTAAAGGAATAATTTCCTAAAGGTTTTGAGTGTTTTTAAAATGTTTCATTTTTTGGCAAAAACTTAGGGTCCGCGGTCTAAGTTTTTTCATATTTTCAGCCATATCTGGTGTCCCATGTAGCTTCCACAGCAGGGCTCCAATACCATTCCTTTTAACTAGGATGTTATGCTGGATGCTAAAGGAATAATTTCCTAAAGGTTTTGAGTGTTTTTAAAATTTTTCATTTTTTGGCAAAAACTTAAGGTCCGCGGTCTAAGTTTTTTCATATTTTCAGCCATATCTCGTGTCCCATGTAGCTTCCACAGCAGGCCTCCAATACCATTCATTTTAACTAGGATGTTATGCTGGATGCTAAAGGAATAATTTCCTAAAGGTTTTGAGTGTTTTTAAAATTTTTCATTTTTTGGCAAAAACTTAAGGTCCGCGGTCTAAGTTTTTTCATATTTTCAGCCATATCTCGTGTCCCATGTAGCTTCCACAGCAGGCCTCCAATACCATTCATTTTAACTAGGATGTTATGCTGGATGCTAAAGGAATAATTTCCTAAAGGTTTTGAGTGTTTTTAAAATTTTTCATTTTTTGGCAAAAACTTAGGGTCCGCGGTCTAAGTTTTTTCATATTTTCAGCCATATCTGGTGTCCCATGTAGCTTCCACAGCAGGCCTCCAATACCATTCCTTTTAACTAGGATGTTATGCTGGATGCTAAAGGAATAATTTCCTAAAGGTTTTGAGTGTTTTTAAAATTTTTCATTTTTTGGCAAAAACTTAAGGTCCGCGGACTAAGTTTTCATATTTTCAGCCATATCTGGTGTCCCATGTAGCTTCCGCAGCAGGCCTCCAATACCATTCCTTTTAACTAGGATGTTATGCTGGATGCTAAAGGAATAATTTCCTAAAGGTTTTGAGTGTTTTTTAAATTTTTCATTTTTTGGCAAAAACTTATGGTTCGCGGTCTAAGTTTTTTCATATTTTCAGCCATATCTGGTGTCCCATGTAGCTTCCGCAGCAGGCCTCCAATACCATTCCTTTTAACTAGGATGTTATGCTGGTTTCTAAAGGAATAATTTCCTAAAGGTTTTGAGTGTTTTTTAAATTTTTCATTTTTTGGCAAAAACTTAAGGTCCGCGGTCTAAGTTTTTTCATATTTTCAGCCATATCTGGTGTCCCATGTAGCTTCCACAGCAGGCCTCCAATACCATTCCTTTTAACTAGGATGTTATGCTGGATGCTAAAGGAATAATTTCCTAAAAGTTTTTAGTGTTTTTAAAATTTTTCATTTTTTGGCAAAAACTTAAGGTTTAAGTTTTTTCATATTTTCAGCCATATCTGGTCTCCCATGTAGCTTCCACAGCAGGCCTCCAATACCATTCCTTTTAACTAGGATGTTATGCTGGATGCTAAAGGAATAATTTCCTAAAGGTTTTGAGTGTTTTTAAAATTTTTCATTTTTTGGCAAAAACTTAAGGTCCGCGGTCTAAGTTTTTTCCTATTTTCAGCCATATCTGGTGTCCCATGTAGCTTCCGCAGCAGGCCTCCAATACCATTCCTTTTAACTAGGATGTTATGCTGGATGCTAAAGGAATAATTTCCTAAAGGTTTTGAGTGTTTTTTAAATTTTTCATTTTTTGACAAAAATTTAAGGTCCGCGGTCTAAGTTTTTTCCTATTTTCAGCCATATCTGGTGTCCCATGTAGCTTCCACAGCAGGCCTCCAATACCATTCCTTTTAACTAGGATGTTATGCTGGATGCTAAAGGAATAATTTCCTAAAGGTTTTGAGTGTTTTTTAAATTTTTCATTTTTTGGCAAAAACTTAAGGTCCGCGGTCTAAGTTTTTTCATATTTTCAGCCATATCTGGTGTCCCATGTAGCTTCCACAGCAGGCCTCCAATACCATTCCTTTTAACTAGGATGTTATGCTGGATGCTAAAGGAATAATTTCCTAAAAGTTTTTAGTGTTTTTAAAATTTTTCATTTTTTGGCAAAAACTTAAGGTTTAAGTTTTTTCATATTTTCAGCCATATCTGGTCTCCCATGTAGCTTCCACAGCAGGCCTCCAATACCATTCCTTTTAACTAGGATGTTATGCTGGATGCTAAAGGAATAATTTCCTAAAGGTTTTGAGTGTTTTTAAAATTTTTCATTTTTTGGCAAAAACTTAAGGTCCGCGGTCTAAGTTTTTTCCTATTTTCAGCCATATCTGGTGTCCCATGTAGCTTCCGCAGCAGGCCTCCAATACCATTCCTTTTAACTAGGATGTTATGCTGGATGCTAAAGGAATAATTTCCTAAAGGTTTTGAGTGTTTTTTAAATTTTTCATTTTTTGACAAAAATTTAAGGTCCGCGGTCTAAGTTTTTTCCTATTTTCAGCCATATCTGGTGTCCCATGTAGCTTCCACAGCAGGCCTCCAATACCATTCCTTTTAACTAGGATGTTATGCTGGATGCTAAAGGAATAATTTCCTAAAGGTTTTGAGTGTTTTTAAAATTTTTCATTTTTTGGCAAAAACTTAAGGTCCGCAGTCTAAGTTTTTTCCTATTTTCAGCCATATCTGGTGTCCCATGTAGCTTCCACAGCAGGCCTCCAATACCATTCCTTTTAACTAGGATGTTATGCTGGATGCTAAAGGAATAATTTCCTAAAGGTTTTGAGTGTTTTTAAAATTTTTCATTTTTTGGCAAAAACTTAACGTCCGCGGTCTAAGTTTTTTCCTATTTTCAGCCATATCTGGTGTCCCATGTAGCTTCCACAGCAGGCCTCCAATACCATTCCTTTTAACTAGGATGTTATGCTGGATGCTAAAGGAATAATTTCCTAAAGGTTTTGAGTGTTTTTAAAATTTTTCATTTTTTGGCAAAAACTTAAGGTCCGCGGTCTAAGTTTTTTCCTATTTTCAGCCATATCTGGTGTCCCATGCAGCTTCCGCAGCAGGCCTCCAATACCATTCCTTTTAACTAGGATGTTATGCTGGATGCTAAAGGAATAATTTCCTAAAGGTTTTGAGTGTTTTTAAAATTTTTCATTTTTTGGCAAAAACTTAAGGTCCGCGGTCTAAGTTTTTTCATATTTTCAGCCATATCTGGTGTCCCATGTACCTTCCACAGCAGGCCTCCAATACCATTCCATTTAACTAGGATGTTATGCTGGATGCTAAAGGAATAATGTCCTAAAGGTTTTGAGTGTTTTTTAAATTTTTCATTTTTTGGCAAAAACTTAAGGTCCGCGGTCTACGTTTTTTCCTATTTTCAGCCATATCTGGTGTTCCATGTAGCTTCCGCAGCAGGCCTCCAATACCATTCCTTTTAACTAGGATGTTATGCTGGATGCTAAAGGAATAATTTCCTAAAGGTTTTGAGTGTTTTTAAAATTTTTCATTTTTTGGCAAAAACTTAAGGTCCGCGGTCTAAGTTTTTTCATATTTTCAGCCATATCTGGTGTCCCATGTAGCTTCCACAGCAGGCCTCCAATACCATTCCTTTTAACTAGGATGTTATGCTGGATGCTAAAGGAATAATTTCCTAAAGGTTTTGAGTGTTTTTTAAATTTTTCATTTTTTGGCAAAAACTTAAGGTCCGCGGTCTAAGTTTTTTCATATTTTCAGCCATATCTCGTGTCCCATGTAGCTTCCACAGCAGGCCTCCAATACCATTCCTTTTAACTAGGATGTTATGCTGGATGCTAAAGGAATAATTTCCTAAAGGTTTTGAGTGTTTTTTAAATTTTTCATTTTTTGGCAAAAACTTAAGGTCCGCGGTCTAAGTTTTTTCATATTTTCAGCCATATCTGGTGTCCCATGTACCTTCCACAGCAGGCCTCCAATACCATTCCTTTTAACTAGGATGTTATGCTGGATGCTAAAGGAATAATTTCCTAAAGGTTTTGAGTGTTTTTAAAATTTTTCATTTTTTGGCAAAACACTAAAGGTCCGCGGTCTAAGTTTTTTCATATTTTCAGCCATATCTGGTGTCCCATGTACCTTCCACAGCAGGCCTCCAATACCATTCCTTTTAACTAGGATGTTATGCTGGATGCTAAAGGAATAATTTCCTAAAGGTTTTGAGTGTTTTTTAAATTTTTCATTTTTTGGCAAAAACTTAAGGTCCGCGGTCTAAGTTTTTTCCTATTTTCAGCCATATCTGGTGTCCCATGTAGCTTCCGCAGCAGGCCTCCAATACCATTCCTTTTAACTAGGATGTTATGCTGGATGCTAAAGGAATAATTTCCTAAAGGTTTTGAGTGTTTTTAAAATTTTTCATTTTTTGGCAAAAACTTAAGGTCCGCGGTCTAAGTTTTTTCCTATTTTCAGCCATATCTGGTGTCCCATGTAGCTTCCGCAGCAGGCCTCCAATACCATTCCTTTTAACTAGGATGTTATGCTGGATGCTAAAGGAATAATTTCCTGAAGGTTTTGAGTGTTTTTAAAATTTTTCATTTTTTGGCAAAAACTTAAGGTCCGCGGTCTAAGTTTTTTCCTATTTTCAGCCATATCTGGTGTCCCATGTAGCTTCCACAGCAGGCCTCCAATACCATTCCTTTTAACTAGGATGTTATGCTGAATGCTAAAGGAATAATTTCCTAAAGGTTTTGAGTGTTTTTTAAATTTTTCATTTTTTGGCAAAACACTAAACGTCCGCGGACTAAGTTTTTTCATATTTTCAGCCATATCTGGTGTCCCATGTAGCTTCCACAGCAGGCCTCCAATACCATTCCTTTTAACTAGGATGGTATGCTGGATGCTAAAGGAATAATTTCCTAAAGGTTTTGAGTGTTTTTAAAATTTTTCATTTTTTGGCAAAAACTTAAGGTCCGCGGTCTAAGTTTTTTCCTATTTTCAGCCATATCTGGTGTCCCATGTAGCTTCCGCAGCAGGCCTCCAATACCATTCCTTTTAACTAGGATGTTATGCTGGATGCTAAAGGAATAATTTCCTAAAGGTTTTGAGTGTTTTTAAAATTTTTCATTTTTTGGCAAAAACTTAAGGTCCGCGGTCTAAGTTTTTTCCTATTTTCAGCCATATCTGGTGTCCCATGTAGCTTCCACAGCAGGCCTCCAATACCATTCCTTTTAACTAGGATGTTATGCTGGATGCTAAAGGAATAATTTCCTAAAGGTTTTGAGTGTTTTTAAAATTTTTCATTTTTTGGCAAAAACTTAGGGTCCGCGGTCTAAGTTTTTTCATATTTTCAGCCATATCTGGTGTCCCATGTAGCTTCCACAGCAGGCCTCCAATACCATTCCTTTTAACTAGGATGTTATGCTGGATGCTAAAGGAATAATTTCCTAAAGGTTTTGAGTGTTTTTTAAATTTTTCATTTTTTGGCAAAAACTTAAGGTCCGCGGTCTAAGTTTTTTCATATTTTCAGCCATATCTCGTGTCCCATGTAGCTTCCACAGCAGGCCTCCAATACCATTCATTTTAACTAGGATGTTATGCTGGATGCTAAAGGAATAATTTCCTAAAGGTTTTGAGTGTTTTTAAAATTTTTCATTTTTTGGCAAAAACTTAGGGTCCGCGGTCTAAGTTTTTTCATATTTTCAGCCATATCTGGTGTCCCATGTAGCTTCCACAGCAGGCCTCCAATACCATTCCTTTTAACTAGGATGTTATGCTGGATGCTAAAGGAATAATTTCCTAAAGGTTTTGAGTGTTTTTAAAATTTTTCATTTTTTGGCAAAAACTTAAGGTCCGCGGTCTAAGTTTTTTCATATTTTCAGCCATATCTGGTGTCCCATGTAGCTTCCACAGCAGGCCTCCAATACCATTCCTTTTAACTAGGATGTTATGCTGGATGCTAAAGGAATAATTTCCTAAAGGTTTTGAGTGTTTTTAAAATTTTTCATTTTTTGGCAAAAACTTAAGGTCCGCGGTCTAAGTTTTTTCCTATTTTCAGCCATATCTGGTGTCCCATGTAGCTTCCGCAGCAGGCCTCCAATTCCATTCCTTTTAACTAGGATGTTATGCTGGATGCTAAAGGAATAATTTCCTAAAGGTTTTGAGTGTTTTTAAAATTTTTCATTTTTTGGCAAAAACTTAAGGTCCGCGGTCTAAGTTTTTTCATATTTTCAGCCATATCTGGTGTCCCATGTAGCTTCCACAGCAGGCCTCCAATACCATTCCTTTTAACTAGGATGTTATGCTGGATGCTAAAGGAATAATTTCCTAAAGGTTTTGAGTGTTTTTAAAATTTTTCATTTTTTGGCAAAAACTTAAGGTCCGCGGTCTAAGTTTTTTCCTATTTTCAGCCATATCTGGTGTCCCATGTAGCTTCCGCAGCAGGCCTCCAATTCCATTCCTTTTAACTAGGATGTTATGCTGGATGCTAAAGGAATAATTTCCTAAAGGTTTTGAGTGTTTTTAAAATTTTTCATTTTTTGGCAAAAACTTAAGGTCCGCGGTCTAAGTTTTTTCATATTTTCAGCCATATCTGGTGTCCCATGTAGCTTCCGCAGCAGGCCTCCAATACCATTCCTTTTAACTAGGATGTTATGCTGGATGCTAAAGGAATAATTTCCTAAAGGTTTTGAGTGTTTTTAAAATTTTTCATTTTTTGGCAAAAACTTAAGGTCCGCAGTCTAAGTTTTTGCCTATTTTCAGCCATATCTGGTGTCCCATGTAGCTTCCACAGCAGGCCTCCAATACCATTCCTTTTAACTAGGATGTTATGCTGGATGCTAAAGGAATAATTTCCTAAAGGTTTTGAGTGTTTTTAAAATTTTTCATTTTTTGGCAAAAACTTAAGGTCCGCGGTCTAAGTTTTTTCCTATTTTCAGCCATATCTGGTGTCCCATGCAGCTTCCGCAGCAGGCCTCCAATACCATTCCTTTTAACTAGGATGTTATGCTGGATGCTAAAGGAATAATTTCCTAAAGGTTTTGAGTGTTTTTAAAATTTTTCATTTTTTGGCAAAAACTTAAGGTCCGCGGTCTAAGTTTTTTCATATTTTCAGCCATATCTCGTGTCCCATGTAGCTTCCACAGCAGGCCTCCAATACCATTCATTTTAACTAGGATGTTATGCTGGATGCTAAAGGAATAATTTCCTAAAGGTTTTGAGTGTTTTTTAAATTTTTCATTTTTTGGCAAAAACTTAAGGTCCGCGGTCTAAGTTTTTTCATATTTTCAGCCATATCTGGTGTCCCATGCAGCTTCCGCAGCAGGCCTCCAATACCATTCCTTTTAACTAGGATGTTATGCTGGATGCTAAAGGAATAATTTCCTGAAGGTTTTGAGTGTTTTTAAAATTTTTCATTTTTTTGGCAAAAACTTAGGGTCCTCGGTCTAAGTTTTTTCATATTTTCAGCCATATCTGGTGTCCCATGTAGCTTCCACAGCAGGCCTCCAATACCATTCCTTTTAACTAGGATGTTATGCTGGATGCTAAAGGAATAATGTCCTAAAGGTTTTGAGTGTTTTTTAAATTTTTCATTTTTTGGCAAAAACTTAAGGTCCGCGGTCTAAGTTTTTTCCTATTTTCAGCCATATCTGGTGTCCCATGTAGCTTCCGCAGCAGGCCTCCAATACCATTCCTTTTAACTAGGATGTTATGCTGGATCCTAAAGGAATAATTTCCTGAAGGTTTTGAGTGTTTTTAAAATTTTTCATTTTTTGGCAAAAACTTAAGGTCCGCGGTCTAAGTTTTTTCCTATTTTCAGCCATATCTGGTGTCCCATGTAGCTTCCACAGCAGGCCTCCAATACCATTCCTTTTAACTAGGATGTTATGCTGGATGCTAAAGGAATAATTTCCTAAAGGTTTTGAGTGTTTTTTAAATTTTTCATTTTTTGGCAAAACACTAAAGGTCCGCGGACTAAGTTTTTTCATATTTTCAGCCATATCTGGTGTCCCATGTAGCTTCCACAGCAGGCCTCCAATACCATTCCTTTTAACTAGGATGTTATGCTGGATGCTAAAGGAATAATTTCCTAAAGGTTTTGAGTGTTTTTAAATTTTTTCATTTTTTGGCAAAAACTTAAGGTCCGCGGTCTCAGTTTTTTCATATTTTCAGCCATATCTGGTGTCCCATGTAGCTTCGGCAGCAGGCCTCCAATACCATTCCTTTTAACTAGGATGTTATGCTGGATGCTAAAGGAATAATTTCCTAAAGGTTTTGAGTGTTTTTAAAATTTTTCATTTTTTGGCAAAAACTTAAGGTCCGCGGTCTAAGTTTTTTCCTATTTTCAGCCATATCTGGTGTCCCATGTAGCTTCCACAGCAGGCCTCCAATACCATTCCTTTTAACTAGGATGTTATGCTGGATGCTAAAGGAATAATGTCCTAAAGGTTTTGAGTGTTTTTTAAATTTTTCATTTTTTGGCAAAAACTTAAGGTCCGCGGTCTAAGTTTTTTCCTATTTTCAGCCATATCTGGTGTCCCATGTAGCTTCCGCAGCAGGCCTCCAATACCATTCCTTTTAACTAGGATGTTATGCTGGATGCTAAAGGAATAATTTCCTGAAGGTTTTGAGTGTTTTTAAAATTTTTCATTTTTTGGCAAAAACTTAAGGTCCGCGGTCTAAGTTTTTTCCTATTTTCAGCCATATCTGGTGTCCCATGTAGCTTCCACAGCAGGCCTCCAATACCATTCCTTTTAACTAGGATGTTATGCTGGATGCTAAAGGAATAATTTCCTAAAGGTTTTGAGTGTTTTTTAAATTTTTCATTTTTTGGCAAAACACTAAAGGTCCGCGGACTAAGTTTTTTCATATTTTCAGCCATATCTGGTGTCCCATGTAGCTTCCGCAGCAGGCCTCCAATACCATTCCTTTTAACTAGGATGTTATGCTGGATGCTAAAGGAATAATTTCCTAAAGGTTTTGAGTGTTTTTTAAATTTTTCATTTTTTGGCAAAAACTTAAGGTTTAATTTTTTTCATATTTTCAGCCATATCTGGTATCCCATGTAGCTTCCACAGCAGGCCTCCAATACCATTCCTTTTAACTAGGATGTTATGCTGGATGCTAAAGGAATAATTTCCTAAAGGTTTTGAGTGTTTTTAAATTTTTTCATTTTTTGGCAAAAACTTAAGGTCCGCGGTCTCAGTTTTTTCATATTTTCAGCCATATCTCGTGTCCCATGTAGCTTCCACAGCAGGCCTCCAATACCATTCATTTTAACTAGGATGTTATGCTGGATGCTAAAGGAATAATTTCCTAAAGGTTTTGAGTGTTTTTTAAATTTTTCATTTTTTGGCAAAAACTTAAGGTCCGCGGTCTAAGTTTTTTCATATTTTCAGCCATATCTGGTGTCCCATGCAGCTTCCGCAGCAGGCCTCCAATACCATTCCTTTTAACTAGGATGTTATGCTGGATGCTAAAGGAATAATTTCCTGAAGGTTTTGAGTGTTTTTAAAATTTTTCATTTTTTTGGCAAAAACTTAGGGTCCTCGGTCTAAGTTTTTTCCTATTTTCAGCCATATCTGGTGTCCCATGTAGCTTCCACAGCAGGCCTCCAATACCATTCCTTTTAACTAGGATGTTATGCTGGATGCTAAAGGAATAATTTCCTAAAGGTTTTGAGTGTTTTTAAAATTTTTCATTTTTTGGCAAAAACTTAAGGTCCGCGGTCTAAGTTTTTTCATATTTTCAGCCATATCTGGTGTCCCATGTAGCTTCCGCAGCAGGCCTCCAATACCATTCCTTTTAACTAGGATGTTATGCTGGATGCTAAGGGAATAATTTCCTAAAGGTTTTGAGTGTTTTTAAAATTTTTCATTTTTTGGCAAAACTCTAAAGGTCCGCGGTCTAAGTTTTTTCCTATTTTCAGCCATATCTGGTGTCCCATGTAGCTTCCGCAGCAGGCCTCCAATACCATTCCTTTTAACTAGGATGTTATGCTGGATGCTAAGGGAATAATTTCCTAAAGGTTTTGAGTGTTTTTAAAATTTTTCATTTTTTGGCAAAAACTTAAGGTCCGGCGGTCTAAGTTTTTTCCTATTTTCAGCCATATCTGGTGTCCCATGTAGCTTCCGCAGCAGGCCTCCAATACCATTCCTTTTAACTAGGATGTTATGCTGGATGCTAAAGGAATAATTTCCTAAAGGTTTTGAGTGTTTTTAAAATTTTTCATTTTTTGGCAAAAACTTAAGGTCCGCGGTCTAAGTTTTTTCCTATTTTCAGCCATATCTGGTGTCCCATGTAGCTTCCACAGCAGGCCTCCAATACCATTCCTTTTAACTAGGATGTTATGCTGGATGCTAAAGGAATAATTTCCTAAAGGTTTTGAGTGTTTTTAAAATTTTTCATTTTTTGGCAAAAACTTAAGGTTTAAGTTTTTTCATATTTTCAGCCATATCTGGTGTCCCATGTAGCTTCCACAGCAGGCCTCCAATACCATTCCTTTTAACTAGGATGTTATGCTGGATGCTAAAGGAATAATTTCCTGAAGGTTTTGAGTGTTTTTAAAATTTTTCATTTTTTGGCAAAAACTTAAGGTCCGCGGTCTAAGTTTTTTCCTATTTTCAGCCATATCTGGTTTCCCATGTAGCTTCCACAGCAGGCCTCCAATACCATTCCTTTTTACTAGGATGTTATGCTGGATGCTAAAGGAATAATTTCCTAAAGGTTTTGAGTGTTTTTAAAATTTTTCATTTTTTGGCAAAAACTTAAGGTCCGCGGTCTAAGTTTTTTCATATTTTCAGCCATATCTGGTGTCCCATGTAGCTTCCACAGCAGGCCTCCAATACCATTCCTTTTAACTAGGATGTTATGCTGGATGCTAAAGGAATAATTTCCTAAAGGTTTTGAGTGTTTTTAAAATTTTTCATTTTTTGGCAAAAACTTAAGGTCCGCGGTCTAAGTTTTTTCATATTTTCAGCCATATCTGGTGTCCCATGTAGCTTCCGCAGCAGGCCTCCAATACCATTCCTTTTAACTAGGATGTTATGCTGGATGCTAAAGGAATAATTTCCTAAAAGTTTTGAGTGTTTTTAAAATTTTTCATTTTTTGGCAAAAACTTAAGGTCCGCGGTCTAAGTTTTTTCCTATTTTCAGCCATATCTGGTGTCCCATGTAGCTTCCGCAGCAGGCCTCCAATACCATTCCTTTTAACTAGGATGTTATGCTGAATGCTAAAGGAATAATTTCCTAAAGGTTTTGAGTGTTTTTTAAATTTTTCATTTTTTGGCAAAAACTTAAGGTCCACGGTCTAAGTTTTTTCATATTTTCAGCCATATCTGGTGTCCCATGTAGCTTTCACAGCAGGCCTCCAATACCATTCCTTTTAACTAGGATGTTATGCTGGATGCTAAAGGAATAATTTCCTAAAGGTTTTGAGTGTTTTTAAAATTTTTCATTTTTTGGCAAAAACTTAAGGTCCGCGGTCTAAGTTTTCATATTTTCAGCCATATCTGGTGTCCCATGTAGCTTCCGCAGCAGGCCTCCAATACCATTCCTTTTAACTAGGATGTTATGCTGGATGCTAAAGGAATAATTTCCTAAAGATTTTGAGTGTTTTTAAAATTTTTCATTTTTTGGCAAAAACTTAAGGTTCGCGGTCTAAGTTTTTTCCTATTTTCAGCCATATCTGGTGTCCCATGTAGCTTCCGCAGCAGGCCTCCAATACCATTCCTTTTAACTAGGATGTTATGCTGGATGCTAAAGGAATAATTTCCTAAAGGTTTTGAGTGTTTTTAAAATTTTTCATTTTTTGGCAAAAACTTAAGGTCCGCGGTCTAAGTTTTTTCCTATTTTCAGCCATATCTGGTGTCCCATGTAGCTTCCGCAGCAGGCCTCCAATACCATTCCTTTTAACTAGGATGTTATGCTGGATGCTAAAGGAATAATTTCCTGAAGGTTTTGAGTGTTTTTAAAATTTTTCATTTTTTGGCAAAAACTTAAGGTCCGCGGTCTAAGTTTTTTCATATTTTCAGCCATATCTGGTGTCCCATGTACCTTCCACAGCAGGCCTCCAATACCATTCCTTTTAACTAGGATGTTATGCTGGATGCTAAAGGAATAATTTCCTAAAGGTTTTGAGTGTTTTTAAAATTTTTCATTTTTTGGCAAAAACTTAAGGTCCGCGGTCTAAGTTTTTTCATATTTTCAGCCATATCTGGTGTCCCATGTAGCTTCCGCAGCAGGCCTCCAATACCATTCCTTTTAACTAGGATGTTATGCTGGATGCTAAAGGAATAATTTCCTAAAGGTTTTGAGTGTTTTTTAAATTTTTCATTTTTTGGCAAAACACTAAAGGTCCGCGGATTAAGTTTTTTCATATTTTCAGCCATATCTGGTCTCCCATGTAGCTTCCACAGCAGGCCTCCAATACCATTCATTTTAACTAGGATGTTATGCTGGATGCTAAAGGAATAATTTCCTAAAGGTTTTGAGTGTTTTTAAAATTTTTCATTTTTTGGCAAAAACTTAAGGTCCGCGGTCTAAGTTTTTTCATATTTTCAGCCATATCTGGTGTCCCATGTAGCTTCCGCAGCAGGCCTCCAATACCATTCCTTTTAACTAGGATGTTATGCTGGATGCTAAAGGAATAATTTCCTAAAGGTTTTGGGTGTTTTTAAAATTTTTCATTTTTTGGCAAAAACTTAAGGTCCGCAGTCTAAGTTTTTTCCTATTTTCAGCCATATCTGGTGTCCCATGTAGCTTCCGCAGCTGGCCTCCAATACCATTCCTTTTAACTAGGATGTTATGCTGGATGCTAAAGGAATAATTTCCTAAAGGTTTTGAGTGTTTTTTAAATTTTTCATTTTTTGGCAAAAATTTAAGGTCCGCGGTCTAAGTTTTTTCATATTTTCAGCCATATCTGGTGTCCCATGTAGCTTCCACAGCAGGCCTCCAATACCATTCCTTTTAACTAGGATGTTATGCTGGATGCTAAAGGAATAATTTCCTAAAGGTTTTGAGTGTTTTTAAAATTTTTCATTTTTTGGCAAAAACTTAAGGTCCGCGGTCTAAGTTTTTTCCTATTTTCAGCCATATCTGGTGTCCCATGTAGCTTCCACAGCAGGCCTCCAATACCATTCCTTTTAACTAGGATGTTATGCTGGATGCTAAAGGAATAATTTCCTAAAGGTTTTGAGTGTTTTTAAAATTTTTCATTTTTTGGCAAAAACTTAAGGTCGGCGGTCTAAGTTTTTTCATATTTTCAGCCATATCTGGTGTCCCATGTAGCTTCCGCAGCAGGCCTCCAATACCATTCCTTTTAACTAGGATGTTATGCTGGATGCTAAAGGAATAATTTCCTAAAGGTTTTGAGTGTTTTTAAAATTTTTCATTTTTTGGCAAAAACTTAAGGTTCGCGGTCTAAGTTTTTTCCTATTTTCAGCCATATCTGGTGTCCCATGTAGCTTCCGCAGCAGGCCTCCAATACCATTCCTTTTAACTAGGATGTTATGCTGGATGCTAAAGGAATAATTTCCTAAAGGTTTTGAGTGTTTTTAAAATTTTTCATTTTTTGGCAAAAACTTAAGGTCCGCGGTCTAAGTTTTTTCATATTTTCAGCCATATCTGGTGTCCCATGTAGCTTCCGCAGCAGGCCTCCAATACCATTCCTTTTAACTAGGATGTTATGCTGGATGCTAAAGGAATAATTTCCTAAAGGTTTTGGGTGTTTTTAAAATTTTTCATTTTTTGGCAAAAACTTAAGGTCCGCAGTCTAAGTTTTTTCCTATTTTTAGCCATATCTGGTGTCCCATGTAGCTTCTGCAGCTGGCCTCCAATACCATTCCTTTTAACTAGGATGTTATGCTGGATGCTAAAGGAATAATTTCCTAAAGGTTTTGAGTGTTTTTTAAATTTTTCATTTTTTGGCAAAAACTTAAGGTCCGCGGTCTAAGTTTTTTCATATTTTCAGCCATATCTGGTGTCCCATGTACCTTCCACAGCAGGCCTCCAATACCATTCATTTTAACTAGGATGTTATGCTGGATGCTAAAGGAATAATTTCCTAAAGGTTTTGAGTGTTTTTAAAATTTTTCATTTTTTGGCAAAAACTTAAGGTCCGCGGTCTAAGTTTTTTCATATTTTCAGCCATATCTGGTGTCCCATGTAGCTTCCGCAGCAGGCCTCCAATACCATTCCTTTTAACTAGGATGTTATGCTGGATGCTAAAGGAATAATTTCCTAAAGGTTTTGAGTGTTTTTTAAATTTTTCATTTTTTGGCAAAACACTAAAGGTCCGCGGACTAAGTTTTTTCATATTTTCAGCCATATCTGGTCTCCCATGTAGCTTCCACAGCAGGCCTCCAATACCATTCCTTTTAACTAGGATGTTATGCTGGATGCTAAAGGAATAATTTCCTAAAGGTTTTGAGTGTTTTTAAAATTTTTCATTTTTTGGCAAAAACTTAAGGTCCGCGGTCTAAGTTTTTTCATATTTTCAGCCATATCTCGTGTCCCATGTAGCTTCCACAGCAGGCCTCCAATACCATTCATTTTAACTAGGATGTTATGCTGGATGCTAAAGGAATAATTTCCTAAAGGTTTTGAGTG
This sequence comes from Spea bombifrons, assembly GCF_027358695.1. Lineage (NCBI taxonomy): Eukaryota > Metazoa > Chordata > Amphibia > Anura > Pelobatidae > Spea > Spea bombifrons. The sequence goes on along the minus strand of NC_071095.1, from coordinate 42,498,402 downwards.
TTTTTAAAATTTTTCATTTTTTGGCAAAAACTTAAGGTCCGCGGTCTAAGTTTTTTCATATTTTCAGCCATATCTGGTGTCCCATGTAGCTTCCACAGCAGGCCTCCAATACCATTCCTTTTAACTAGGATGTTATGCTGGATGCTAAAGGAATAATTTCCTAAAGGTTTTGAGTGTTTTTAAAATTTTTCATTTTTTGGCAAAAACTTAGGGTCCGCGGTCTAAGTTTTTTCATATTTTCAGCCATATCTGGTGTCCCATGTAGCTTCCGCAGCTGGCCTCCAATACTATTCCTTTTAACTAGGATGTTATGCTGGATGCTAAAGGAATAATTTCCTAAAGGTTTTGAGTGTTTTTAAAATTTTTCATTTTTTGGCAAAAACTTAAGGTCCGCGGTCTAAGTTTTTTCATATTTTCAGCCATATCTGGTGTCCCATGTAGCTTCCGCAGCAGGCCTCCAATACCATTCCTTTTAACTAGGATGTTATGCTGGATGCTAAAGGAATAATTTCCTAAAGGTTTTGAGTGTTTTTAAAATTTTTCATTTTTTGGCAAAAACTTAAGGTCCGCGGTCTAAGTTTTCATATTTTCAGCCATATCTGGTGTCCCATGTAGCTTCCGCAGCAGGCCTCCAATACCATTCCTTTTAACTAGGATGTTATGCTGGATGCTAAAGGAATAATTTCCTAAAGATTTTGAGTGTTTTTAAAATTTTTCATTTTTTGGCAAAAACTTAAGGTTCGCGGTCTAAGTTTTTTCCTATTTTCAGCTATATCTGGTGTCCCATGTAGCTTCCGCAGCAGGCCTCCAATACCATTCCTTTTAACTAGGATGTTATGCTGGATGCTAAAGGAATAATTTCCTGAAGGTTTTGAGTGTTTTTAAAATTTTTCATTTTTTGGCAAAAACTTAAGGTCCGCGGTCTAAGTTTTTTCATATTTTCAGCCATATCTGGTGTCCCATGTACCTTCCACAGCAGGCCTCCAATACCATTCCTTTTAACTAGGATGTTATGCTGGATGCTAAAGGAATAATTTCCTAAAGGTTTTGAGTGTTTTTAAAATTTTTCATTTTTTGGCAAAAACTTAAGGTCCGCGGTCTAAGTTTTTTCATATTTTCAGCCATATCTGGTGTCCCATGTAGCTTCCGCAGCAGGCCTCCAATACCATTCCTTTTAACTAGGATGTTATGCTGGATGCTAAAGGAATAATTTCCTAAAGGTTTTGAGTGTTTTTAAAATTTTTCATTTTTTGGCAAAAACTTAAGGTCCGCGGTCTAAGTTTTTTCATATTTTCAGCCATATCTGGTGTCCCATGTAGCTTCCACAGCAGGCCTCCAATACCATTCCTTTTAACTAGGATGTTATGCTGGATGCTAAAGGAATAATTTCCTAAAGGTTTTGAGTGTTTTTAAAATTTTTCATTTTTTGGCAAAAACTTAAGGTCCGCGGTCTAAGTTTTTTCCTATTTTCAGCTATATCTGGTGTCCCATGTAGCTTCCGCAGCAGGCCTCCAATACCATTCCTTTTAACTAGGATGTTATGCTGGATGCTAAAGGAATAATTTCCTGAAGGTTTTGAGTGTTTTTAAAATTTTTCATTTTTTGGCAAAAACTTAAGGTCCGCGGTCTAAGTTTTTTCATATTTTCAGCCATATCTGGTGTCCCATGTACCTTCCACAGCAGGCCTCCAATACCATTCCTTTTAACTAGGATGTTATGCTGGATGCTAAAGGAATAATTTCCTAAAGGTTTTGAGTGTTTTTAAAATTTTTCATTTTTTGGCAAAAACTTAAGGTCCGCGGTCTAAGTTTTTTCATATTTTCAGCCATATCTGGTGTCCCATGTAGCTTCCGCAGCAGGCCTCCAATACCATTCCTTTTAACTAGGATGTTATGCTGGATGCTAAAGGAATAATTTCCTAAAGGTTTTGAGTGTTTTTAAAATTTTTCATTTTTTGGCAAAAACTTAAGGTCCGCGGTCTAAGTTTTTTCATATTTTCAGCCATATCTGGTGTCCCATGTAGCTTCCACAGCAGGCCTCCAATACCATTCCTTTTAACTAGGATGTTATGCTGGATGCTAAAGGAATAATTTCCTAAAGGTTTTGAGTGTTTTTAAAATTTTTCATTTTTTGGCAAAAACTTAAGGTCCGCGGTCTAAGTTTTTTCATATTTTCAGCCATATCTGGTGTCCCATGTAGCTTCCACAGCAGGCCTCCAATACCATTCCTTTTAACTAGGATGTTATGCTGGATGGTAAAGGAATAATTTCCTAAAGGTTTTGAGTGTTTTTAAAATTTTTCATTTTTTGGCAAAAACTTAAGGTCGGCGGTCTAAGTTTTTTCATATTTTCAGCCATATCTGGTGTCCCATGTAGCTTCCGCAGCAGGCCTCCAATACCATTCCTTTTAACTAGGATGTTATGCTGGATGCTAAAGGAATAATTTCCTAAAGGTTTTGAGTGTTTTTTAAATTTTTTATTTTTTGGCAAAAATTTAAGGTCTGCGGTCTAAGTTTTTTCATATTTTCAGCCATATCTGGTGTCCCATGTAGCTTCCACAGCAGGCCTCCAATACCATTCCTTTTAACTAGGATGTTATGCTGGATGCTAAAGGAATAATTTTCTAAAGGTTTTGAGTGTTTTTAAAATTTTTCATTTTTTGGCAAAAACTTAAGGTCCGCGGTCTAAGTTTTTTCCTATTTTCAGCCATATCTGGTGTCCCATGTAGCTTCCGCAGCAGGCCTCCAATACCATTCCTTTTAACTAGGATGTTATGCTGGATGCTAAAGGAATAATTTCCTAAAGGTTTTGAGTGTTTTTAAAATTTTTCATTTTTTGGCAAAAACTTAAGGTCCGCGGTCTAAGTTTTTTCATATTTTCAGCCATATCTGATGTCCAATGTAGCTTTTGCAGCAGGCCTCCAATACCATTCCTTTTAACTAGGATGTTATGCTGGATGCTAAAGGAATAATTTCCTAAAGGTTTTGAGTTTTAAAAATTTGTCATTTTTTGGCAAAAACTTAAGGTCCGCGGTCTAAGTTTTTTCATATTTTCAGCCATATCTGGTGTCCCATGTAGCTTTCACAGCAGGCCTCCAATACCATTCCTTTTAACTAGGATGTTATGCTGGATGCTAAAGGAATAATTTCCTAAAGGTTTTGAGTGTTTTTAAAATTTTTCATTTTTTGGCAAAAACTTAAGGTCCGCGGTCTAAGTTTTTTCATATTTTCAGCAATATCTGGTGTCCCATGTAGCTTCCGCAGCAGGCCTCCAATACCATTCCTTTTAACTAGGATGTTATGCTGGATGCTAAAGGAATAATTTCCTAAAGGTTTTGAGTGTTTTTTAAATTTTTCATTTTTTGGCAAAAACTTAAGGTCCGCGGTCTAAGTTTTTTCATATTTTCAGCCATATCTGGTGTCCCATGTAGCTTCCACAGCAGGCCTCCAATACCATTTCTTTTAACTAGGATGTTATGCTGGATGCTAAAGGAATAATTTCCTAAAGGTTTTGAGTGTTTTTAAAATTTTTCATTTTTTGGCAAAAACTTAAGGTCCGCGGTCTAAGTTTTCATATTTTCAGCCATATCTGGTGTCCCATGTAGCTTCCGCAGCAGGCCTCCAATACCATTCCTTTTAACTAGGATGTTATGCTGGATGCTAAAGGAATAATTTCCTAAAGGTTTTGAGTGTTTTTAAAATTTTCCATTTTTTGGCAAAAACTTAAGGTCCGCGGTCTAAGTTTTTTCATATTTTCAGCCATATCTGGTGTCCCATGTAGCTTCCGCAGCAGGCCTCCAATACCATTCCTTTTAACTAGGATGTTATGCTGGATGCTAAAGGAATAATTTCCTAAAGGTTTTGAGTGTTTTTAAAATTTTCCATTTTTTGGCAAAAACTTAAGGTCCGCGGTCTAAGTTTTTTCATATTTTCAGCCATATCTGGTGTCCCATGTAGCTTCCGCAGCAGGCCTCCAATACCATTCCTTTTAACTAGGATGTTATGCTGGATGCTAAAGGAATAATTTCCTTAGGCTAGGTTTCCACTTGGGTTTTTGTCCGGCGTTTTTTTCTTGATGAAAAACGCCAGGAAAACTGCCAAGAAAACTGCCGCTGCATTTACCTGCGTTTTGGCGTTTTTTCTGCAGTTTTTTCTGGCGTTTTAGCCTTTCTGTGGAAATTGCTTTTTTTGACCTTAGGCAGTTTTTCCAGCCTTTACAAGTTAGAAGTTTCACCCAGCTAAAAGGGATTAGGATAAATGGCAAGTATCTGCCCTCTCCTGATGTCATTTACTTGGTAGACCCTTTTGTCTCTTTTCTGTGGTTTGTAAGGCATGCTTTATTCCGAATGTGTGCTCCTCTGGGATGATTGGCCCCAAATGATGGTGCAAATTGTTTGCTGTTGCTTTTGGCACGCAGGATCCAGTCGCGTATGTTTGTTTGTAATGGCATGTTTGTTCCAAATGGTGTAAAATTCAATATGAACCAGTCCAGGACTTTGTTTTGTGTGAAACTGTTTGTTTTCAGCCTATTTCTCGTAGGACACACAGATACTGGGTCCATCCTCTGCATTGTAACTGTGGAAAAAACGCCATAAAAAACGCCAAGGCAATAAACCCACATGGCTTTTTCATGGCGTTTTTTCTCTCCCATAGACTTCTATTGGAGAAAAAAAGCCAAGATTTCTTGCAAAAAACGCCAGAGTGTCAACATGCTGCAATTTTGAAAAACTGCCACAGAGCCCAAAAAAGCAGAAAAACGCCAAAGAGGACTGAAAAAACGCCAAACAGAAAAACGCCAAGTGGAAATGGCATTTTGCGATTTCCTATTGAATTACAGCTAACATCTGGCTGCAGCCGTTTTTCACAAAAAAACGCCAGGTGGCGCTATTGGCGTTTTTATAGGCGTTTTTAGCAAAAAAAAAACCAAATGGAAATCTAGCCTAAAGGTTTTGAGTGTTTTTAAAATTTTTCATTTTTTGGCAAAAACTTAGGGTCCGCGGTCTAAGTTTTTCCATATTTTCAGCCATATCTGGTGTCCCATGTAGCTTCCACAGCAGGCCTCCAATACCATTCCTTTTAACTAGGATGTTATGCTGGATGCTAAAGGAATAATTTCCTAAAGGTTTTGAGGGTTTTTAAAATTTTTTGGCAAAAACTTAAGGTCCGCGGTCTAAGTTTTTTCATATTTTCAGCCATATCTGGTGTCCCATGTAGCTTTCACAGCAGGCCTCCAATACCATTCCTTTTAACTAGGATGTTATGCTGGATGCTAAAGGAATAATTTCCTAAAGGTTTTGAGTGTTTTTAAAATTTGTCATTTTTTGGCAAAAACTTAAGGTCCGCGGTCTAAGTTTTTTCATATTTTCAGCAATATCTGGTGTCCCATGTAGCTTCCGCAGCAGGCCTCCAATACCATTCCTTTTAACTAGGATGTTATGCTGGATGCTAAAGGAATAATTTCCTAAAGGTTTTGAGTGTTTTTTAAATTTTTCATTTTTTGGCAAAAACTTAAGGTCCGCGGTCTAAGTTTTCATATTTTCAGCCATATCTGGTGTCCCATGTAGCTTCCGCAGCAGGCCTCCAATACCATTCCTTTTAACTAGGATATTATGCTGGATGGTAAAGGAATAATTTCCTAAAGGTTTTGAGTGTTTTTTAAATTTTTCATTTTTTGGCAAAAACTTAAGGTCCGCGGTCTAAGTTTTTTCATATTTTCAGCCATATCTGGTGTCCCATGTAGCTTCCACAGCAGGCCTCCAATACCATTCCTGTTAACTAGGATGTTATGCTGGATGCTAAAGGAATAATTTCCTAAAGGTTTTGAGTGTTTTTAAAATTTTTCATTTTTTGGCAAAAACTTAAGGTCCGCGGTCTAAGTTTTTTCATATTTTCAGCCATATCTGGTGTCCCATGTAGCTTCCACAGCAGGCCTCCAATACCATTCCTTTTAACTAGGATGTTATGCTGGATGCTAAAGGAATAATTTCCTAAAGGTTTTGAGCGTTTTTTAAAAAATTTATTTTTTTGGCAAAATCTTAAGGTCCGGGGTCTAAGTTTTTTCAGATTTTCAGCCATATCTGGTGTCCCAGACACTCTAGGACACTTTATTAAGCGAGAACAAACAAAAGCAACATTTTGGCCAAACAGGGCCTTTGTCAAGCTAACACTTCACTCCAAATCAGACCCTTAAGTATTGAGTATAATTCTATACAATCCAATCAGGTTCAGTAAAAAGTCACACCAAGTAATGCAAACAATTAGCAAGTAATTTAAAAACATCAAATAATTAAAATGTTTACATCTACATTATACAGTATATTACAAATAATCAGACATTAATAGCACATATTAATCAAATCCTAAGTAAATACCTTGTGTCTCCATAGCTTAATCTCTTCCTGTTGCCCTTCTGCCAATTTCTGATCATGTGACCAGACCAAACCATATGATTGCATGATGACATCACGCCAAAAAAAAAAAAAAAAAAAAGATTAGATATTCCCAAGCGGTCTCCCATCCAGGTGCTAACCAGTTCCAATCCTGCTTAGCTTCTGAGATCAGACGAGATCAGACAAGATTAGGAACATTCAGGATGGTATTGCCTAAAAACATATGTCATCAAATCTCCCAAAAAGGGGAAGAACGTGTATGGGAAGAACGGTCATCAGGACGACTAAGTACATATAATCTAGACACAATCATTTAATAACATTAAAGAGCCACAACAATAAAGTAAAATGGGGAGAAAAAAAGAAAAAGAAATACTACAAGCAAATATGCAATTAAAGTTTTAAGCACATAGCATACTGCCCTATACCCAAATTAGTCCATATTCTGAACAAAGTGCAAATTTAAGTGTATTAAAATATTAAGCATCTGAATTTAAAAAAGTAAAAAAGTGCAGTTTGTCAAAAAATACAATTAATTAAGGAGTATAATATTGTCTACAAAAAAATATTGGAAAATGATATTAAATCACATATATATAAAAGTGTAAGAATCATGTCAAAGACAAATATAAATAGCTAGACATGTGTCCTCTTATACCTCTTAATATCCCTATATTACATCATACATATAAAGTGATAATGTGTACTATGTTACACATTTAAAGTGACAGTCTATTAAAGTGAACCAAATTTGGCAAGTGTATAAAATTAAAACTTATAAAATTGTTTCAATAAAAGTGTATAAGAAATCTTAATACTAAATGGAAAAGTAGAACACCTGCATATTATTGCTCGAAGATGAGTGTGTGAAGTTCTAAAAGTGAACCAGCACCAATTTTCAAAGAATCTGCGAAAAACATAAAAAGGTTAAGTTAATTACTATCAAAAATATCAAAGGTTCACTAAAAAATATAAAACTCATCACTATTCAAATGAGAGATGTCACATCATAATCAAAATTTAACCCTTTTGGACTAAGAGTATTCAGCTCTCTAATCCAAAATGCTTCACGGTAAAGCAGTTTTTTAAGTCGATCTCCCCTTCTTAAATTTTCTGGAATCTGTTGAATAATCTGATATTTCAGTTGTGCAATGTTGTGGCGGGACTCAGAGAAATGAGCCAGGACTGGTAATTCAAGTAACCCAGTCCTGATGGTAGACTTATGCTTTGAAAATCTCTCTCTCATTCTCTGAGTAGTCTGCCCAACATACAAAAGACCACAAGGACATTTCAGGAGATATACCACATAAGAAGCGTTACATGTCACATACTGATTAACAGTGTATTTTCTTCCTCCATGTGGATGATGCACAACAGAGCCCTGTATCATCGAGTGACAAGAACTACAATTAAAAAAGGGAAAATTCCCAACCTTAGATGTCGAAGTAGAGGGTTCCACAGAAAGCTGAGTGTGTACCAATTTATCCTTTAGTGAAGGGCATCTCTTAAACACCATAAATGGTTTTTGGCCAAACCCGGGAACAACTGGATAACTGGAAGACAGAATATTCCAATTTTTATTAATGATCTTCCTGATCTTCATGGAAAAAACACCATATTATGATACAAACTTAATTCTGTAGTCATTTCTGTACCTCTCAGTGGTGACAAAAAGTACTGCTCTATTTTTCGCTTGGACCACTGACAACTGTTTATCCAGTAAAGAGGATGTGTCCTATGTAGCTTCCATAGCTGGCGTCCAAAACCTTTCCTTTTAACTTGGATGTTATGTGAGATGCTAAATGAATTATTTCCTAAATGTTTTGAGTGTTTTAAAAAAAAAAAATTATTTTTTGGCAAAATCATAAGGTCCACGGTCTACGTTTTTTCATATTTTCAGCCATATGTGGTGTCCATGTAGCTTCCACAGCAGACCTCCAACTCTTAAACGAGATCAAGGACTTGGATTAAAGTCAGAGTCTTTACATGGGCAGACTAGATGGGCTGAATGGTTCCTATGGAATCAAAGATTTTAACAAGGGTAAGGGACCTGACAATTTTAGGCTGGTAGTGCATTTAGCTGTAACATGGCCACTGAGATCAGACCGTTAATGGAAGAAAGAAAGGACAGAGAGGGAGGGGATGTTACTAAATTGGCAATACCATGTTAAATAAGGAGGGGAGAATGGGCAAGGGGCGGTCAGTATGGGTTGGTAAAAGTAACGATTGGTGAAACAAGTGGCAAAAGAGAGCGTCTTCCTTAAACCTTCTAGGCGGCGAGGTATTAGAGGACTGAAGCAGATGACTGAATTATTTAGGGGGGGGTGGTCGCAAAACATACAGAATTAAGCAAAGAGAGAAGCATACAAAAGATGAATGAAACAGGGAGGCAAAGAAACAGTTGTATCAAGGGAACAAGAGGAAGAGGGGGGTCTATGAGCAGCAGAACTGTTTGATGGGAGGAAGGGACAGAAGGGAGACATGGAGAGAGTGCTGCGCAGACTGTGTTGGTACTTAATAAAAATAAACCTACATGTTCATACTCACTCGTTGAAAGGCTCACTCAAAGGCTGGTTCCACACTCTGTGGCCACACATAACGGTGGTTTTGCAAATGCTTGCCCAACTACGGACCATCTTACCTCCCTCTCTCTGATTGGTCAGCCCTGGTCAGGTGACACCGCCCACCAATCAGGAGGCTAGGGCTGAGGGGCAGCCCCTGATTGGCTGAGCCTAGTCAGCTGACTCTAGCAACCAATCAGCAGCTGGCCCAGGTTTCCCTCTCTCTGATTGGTCAGCCCTGGACAGGTGACACCACCCACCATTCAGGTCGCTAGGGCTGAGGGGCAGCTACTGCTTGACTAAGATAAGCCTGTCTTGGCTCATCAAGCGAGAGAAAGTCTCCAGCAGTCACTTCCTTAATTGGAGAGTATTCCCTGGAAATAGGGTTGACGGGAGAGTCCATATTGCCCATACTGCTTCTCCTGTATAGTGCATAATTAAATGGTCAGGGATTTTTCAGCGACATCTCATTGACTTAGCTATGCATTATACAGGGCCAGCCAAGCTCTTTACGCTGCAGAAACGTATTAATAATTCGGCAATTAGAATGTATAGCAAAGTCAAGGAGTTTAAATCAGGTCTCTGCCATAGACGTGCTTCTGATATTGAGGTGGTCTGTTATAGCAACAATCCACAAATAGCCAGGACTATCTTGTCCAGAGCTGCAAATTCACTCAAATTAAACCCCTATGTTTGCTTTTGTACAACAGTCCATGAATCCTCACACTGGAGGAGGGAAAGCAGAAGGCTACATACCAAAGGAATATAAAATAATAATAATACACACACACTTAAATAATTTTTTTTGAACTTAAAATTTTTATTATTTTATAGTTGTTTGTTTCATACCAAAATGCATGGAAAGCGAAGTGGTTACAACATAGCACTCGCGACACAAGGTCGATGGAACAGATCGGTGAAATCAAGCAGATATTGCCAGTACAGAAAAGTAATCGGTACATTGTAACGAGCGAGAAGACGGCGCTATCCCACACATATGAAGAAAATAGAACCATGTTGGAAACATAAGACAGCAGTCAAAAACTGAAAAAGGAAAAAAAAATAAAAAGAAAAGAAAACGTCCCAATGGCAGGTGGTGCGTTCGAGTGATATGCAGATAAGGTGTACACAATAAAGGAGCATGACAAATGCGGATCGAGAGAGGCACTAGCAGCAGGCAGATGACGGCCACCAAATCATGATACAGTTTCGTCAATACACACAATAAAGAAATTATACAAAATATTGCAGGCTGGACGCGACTCTCCACAGCAAACCCCAACAAATGACACGTTAAGAACGCCAACAAGGTTCCGACCTGTATTGGAGCCAAGGGGACCATATTTTATCGTACAAAGGAAGCTGTAGCTCATTAATAAAAGAAATTTTTTCCATAACATGGACTCTCTCCAGTATTGCGTGAATGTCCGACACCTGAGGTGTAGTACGAGATTTCCAATTACGAGCTATGAGGGATTTCATGGCCAAAAAAATATGGATAATAAGTTTACGGGAGGGAGAATCCACATAGTCTGGGAACATATGTAAAATAGCTATCTCAGGTTCGAGAGGAAGGCGCACACCCAATGAGGAGGAGATGAACGTAAATATTTTTTGCCAGGTAGACATAATAGGGGGGCACGACCACCAGACATGTAGCATAGAGCCAACATCCTGGCATCCCTTCCAACACGTAGGGGAACTGGAAGGAAATAAATGGGAAAGGCGAAGCGGAGTGAGATACCACCTGCAAACAATTTTTTTCTGCAGTTCGAGGTGGTTAGTGCAGTGTGTGACTCCCCTCATAGCCTCCTCAGATGCCAGCCACCTTTCCAGTGGAAAGGAAGAACCAAGTTCCTTCTCCCAGGCAAACATATGAGGAAGCTTGTGGTCCCACATACGGGAGATGAGTGCAGAATAGCAAATAGACAACATACCTCTTTTCGGAGAGGATCTACCGCATAATCGAACTATAGGATGAGATGAAACAATATCAACTAGGGGAGATTTAGAGCGGGAGGTTAGTAGATGTCTAATTTGAAGATATTTATAAAAATCACGTGACGGAATGGACAATCGTGTGTGGATGTCAGTGAATGTACACATGTCCTGTTGATGGAATAAGTCTCCAATACGAAGGGGATGCGAAAAATTCCAATTGTGTATGTCTAGGTCTGGGATGAGGCACATGAGTGAAGTTAGCGGAGTGGCCTTCGTGATGGAGGATAAGGCAGGCAGGAACCGCGACACTGCAGACCAGACATGGAACGTGCATGTAGTGGTGGGAGGAAGAGGGGGAAGTATAGGGCGAAGACGAGAGGGTAGCCATAGGAGTTGACTCACTGAAAGTGGGGCTAACATGGAGTTTTCTCGAGGCACCCAACTAGGAATATCCTCCCTGGAGTGAAAGAGAACCGCCTGGGATAAGATAGAGGCCCTATAGTACGCCTCAATATTGGGCGCCCCCAGACCACCTTTAAAACGCGGCGTAAAAAAAGCTTGTCTCAAAACCCTCGACCTCCCCCCGTTATTAATAAAGTCGTTCAAAATGTGTTGTACTTGTGTAAAAAAACTATGCAGGATAACGATCGGGACTGCTCTGAAGACATAACAACCTGGGAAGGATCATCATTTTGACTGAGGCTATCCTGCCCATCCAGGAGAGGTCGAACGAACGCCAAGCCTGGAGCTCACCTTGAATAGATTTCCATGTCTGAAATGCATTAAAAGTATTAGGCTTAGCCAGATTTTTAGGGAGTTTAATCCCTAGATAAGAGATATAATCTTTCCGCCAGTCGAATGCATATGAAGAGCGAAGGGAATGAGAGAGTGAAAAGGGTAAGTTTAAAGGCATAGCCTGCGTTTTACTAAGATTGAGCTTGTGGTAGGAAACTCGGGCATAACTATCAAATTGCTCCAGCAGTGCGGTCAGTGAGGAGGAAGGATTTGTAATCGCCGCCAATATGTCATCCGCAAACAAACCAAGAACAGAGGAATCACCGTTGCGGCCTAAAAAACCAGATAAGAGGATCGGATCGTATCTTTTGGGCCAAAGGCTCCAAAGCCAGGGTGTAGAGCAGTGGGGAAAGGGGACAGCCCTGCCTCGTCCCATTGGAAATAGAGAAAGGAGCAGAGAGAAAACCAGAAAAATTAACAGACGCTGAAGGCGTAGAATACAAGGCCATGATAGTGCGAATCACAGATGGAGGAAAATCAAATTTACTAAGAACCGATGAAAGAAAAACCCAATGTAAACGGTCAAAGGCCTTTTCTGCATCAAAAGAAATAAAAAGACCAGGATTAGAGGTGCGTGCTGCGTCCCAAGATAATGTCAAAAATTTACGGGTATTGTCCACTGCTTGTCGGTGTCGAACAAAGCCTACTTGGTCAGTATGGAGGAGGGAAGGTAAGAGTAAGGAAAGTCGATTAGCAATAATTTTGTCATAAAGCTTAACATCCGTAGTAAGGAGGGAAATCGGACGAAAGTGTGCGCATCTGTCAGGGGATTTACCCGGTTTAGGCAATGTCACTATGTGGGCATGCAAGTTTTCTGTCGGGATAGTGCCAGTGGACATGAAAGAACGAAAAAGTTTTAGAATGTGCGGCCCCAAAATCGGAAAAAAAGTCTTGTAACAATGGCTAGAGAAACCATCCGGACCAGGGGCAGACTTAGCTTTGATCTGAGAGACAGTAGCCTGAATCTCATCAATATCCAATGGGGATTCTAAGATTTGGATCATGTTGGCAGTGAGTGTGGGGAGAGTCAATGAATCTAAGTACCGGTTAATGACGTCATGAGTAGGTTGGGGAGTGTGCGCGTCGTCAGAAAGATTGTAAAGAGAAGCATAGTAAGAAGCAAATTCCTCAGCTATATGGGAAGGATTCTTTAGAGTGGAACCCGAGGCCGAGAAAATAAATCGGGGACGAGACAGGGCCGTCACATGCCGGAGCTTATTCGCCAGCATCGTGTCAGCTTTGTTGCCCTTAAAGTAAAAGCGTTGGCGAAGGGAAAGGAGCATTTTGGCTGTCAATTGAGCTTGTATTGCCGCCAACCTAGATTTAACCTGTTGAATGCCTGAAATTAATTGAGGAGAGGAAACTTGTTTGTTAAGCCTTTCCAATTCATATAACTGGAGGAGAAGGGAATGTTTATCCCCCTCCTTCTCCCTCTCACGCTTAAGATGGGACGCTAGAGATATAAACTTGCCCCTGACAACAGCTTTGTGTGCGTTCCACAGTGATTCAATCGAAGAGACCGAATCTTGGTTTTCCTGAAAATATAATTCTAGCTGTGAATGAATTTGCACAACTATAGCCGGGTCGGAGAGCAGAGAGTTGTTGAGGCGCCAGGAACCTTTGCCCCGGAAAGGGTGAGGATTACTAAAAGACAAACATAATGGGGCATGGTCCGACCAACTAATAACATCTAAAGAGCAGTCCCGAATCGATTGTAAAAGAAACTTGTCAACCAAAATAACATCTATCCTCGTGTATGATTTGTGTAATGCAGAGAAGAAGGAGTAATCCCTTTCCGAAGGGTGAAACAAACGCCACACATCATATAACTGATAGGAATGCAAGGTGGAGGTAAGAGCCGCAGCCAGGGAACGTATACGTTTACCATAAGTGCCCGACGGGGGAGTTGAGGCATCCAACTTGGGGTCAAATACGGCATTGAGATCGCCACATAAAATAAGGGAACCTTTCTTAAAGGAAGTGACTTTGCGGAGTAACTTCTGAAAAGTAATTGAGAGGTATTAGGTGTATAGAAAGCAACCAATGTGTAAGTGACTGTGTTGATGATGCAGTTGAGGAATAAAAACCATCCCTGGGGGTCCACCATCTGGTCCAGTAGTTGAAAAGATACATGTCGGGAGACAAGAATTGAAACCCCAGCCCTACAAGATGAGGCCATGGAGTGATATTGCCATGGAAAATCTTTAGAGTATATGTGAGCAGGCTTTGAGCGTTTTAAATGGGTCTCTTGCACACATAAAATTTGGGCGTGGGCCTTTTTTGCTTCGGAGAATAACATCCTCCTCTTGTGAGGGGTGTTAAGGCCATTAGCATTTATGGATAATAACTTAAGAGATGACATTAAGGGGAGGATAAAAGGATGAGCAAAAAAAGTGAAGTCTTAAAGTGAAATCGTGTAGTGTACAGTGGAAGACGGTGGAGACCCCCAGAGAAGGCAATACAACATGGGAGAGCCGCGTCCAATGCCCAAAACAAAACAAACAAAAAAAGTAAGGACCACATACCAGAAACACAATTGTAAAAAAGAAAATGGTGTGTACAGACCGCAACATGTGCAGAATGCAGAGACGACACTCCAGAGTATGACAACCGAAGTATAAATGTATGATGTAGAGCGAATTTAAAACAAAAAGTTACCGCCATCAGGACATGAACAATAAAAACTGAAAACATAACGTGGGAACATAAAAAAGAAAAAACGATGCGTAGCCGAAAAGCAGTTGGCTGCCCAGGACGTGTATGGGCGCCACACGGGGAGGGAACCCCGTCCAGGTGTACCGTAACATGGTACCCACCGAGAGGGGAAGGGAAACCCCTGGAACGGCGAAGGAGAACCCCCAACTCCAAAGAGCCGAGACGTAGTTATACTAATAATGTGAAAAAATCAAAAACGTCAATGTACGTCGTGGTGTGAAAAAGAAAAAAAGAAAGTCTAACGTGTATGAATGGTGTGTGATGCGAATAGTTAGGCAGTCACCAGAAAAAGGATACCGGCGGCGGAGAGATCAGGTGAGTGAAGCAGGCGACTTGGTGGGGACTGTATCCCACTCCAGCTGGAGGTGTTTCGGAGAGGATGCAGGAACAGGTGAGCGGGTCCTGGCGGTGCGCGGTGATGACGAATCCTGCGATGGAATGGCAAGTCCCCAGTCCGAAAGAAGCTGCAGGCCCTCCAATGGTGAAGCAATGGAGAGAGCCACTCCATCCTTGGAAAGGTTGATGCGCGTGGGGAAGCCCCAGTGGTAGGGAATCTTGTGTGCCCGGAGAGTGGAGGTGACGGAGGAGAAGGCCCTCCGTTGATGTAATGTATGCTGCGACAGGTCTTGAAAAAATTGCAGGTGTGAGTATTGAGCCGGTAAATCTTGCTTGTGACGCACCTTCAACATGAGTTGCTCCTTCAAATCATAGTTACATAGTTACATAGGCTGAAAAAAGACGTGCGTCCATCAAGTTCAGCCTTTCCTATATCTGTTAATTTGTTGCTGTTGATCCAAAAGAAGGCAAAAAAACCCCGGCTTCGCTCTTTCCAATTTTGCACTAACCAGGGAAAAAAATTCCTTCTTGACCCCAAAATGGCAGTCAGATTTCTCCTTGGATCAATAAGCTGTTTCCCCATAATTAAAGATTATATCCCCGAATATTATGTTTTTCCAGGTATCCATCCAGTTGCAGTTTAAACGTCTGTACAGACTCTGATAAAACTACCTCTGCAGGCAGAGAATTCCACATCCTTATTGTCCTTACTGTAAAAAACCCTTTCCTCTGCTTTAGTCTAAATCTCCTTTCTTCCAGTCTAAACGCATGACCGCGTGTCCTATGCATAGTCCTGTTTATGAACAGATTTCCACACAATGGTTTGTATTGGCCCCGAATATATTTATATAACGTTATCATATCCCCTCTGAGGCGACGTTTTTCTAAACTAAACAGATTTAAATTAGTTAACCTTTCTTCATAACTATAGTGCTCCATTCCTTTTATTAATTTTGTAGCCCGCCTCTGCACCCTTTCTAGTGCTATGATATCCTTCTTTAGAAAAGGTGCCCAAAATTGCACAGCATATTCAAGGTGCGGCCTTACCATTGATTTATACAGAGGCAAAATTATATCTTTATTACGCGACTTGATGCCCCTTTTTATACACGACAATACCTTACTGGCCTTAGCAACCGCAGACTGACACTGCACATTGTTGCCGAGTTTGTTGTCTATAACAATTCCCAAATCCTTCTCATTTGTCATTACCCCTAATTCACTACCGTTTAGGGTGTAGGTTGCTTGTGCATTTGCTACCCCGAAGTGCATAACTTTACATTTATCTACATTGAATTTCATCTGCCATTTGAGTGCCCAGTCCCCCAGTCTATCTAGATCCCTCTGCAGCACAGTAATATCCTGCTCGCCCTGTATAACTTTACCTAGTTTTGTGTCATCTGCAAACACAGAAACATGACTTTCAATGCCTACTGCCAGGTCATTTATAAATATGTTGAATAAAATTGGTCCCAGAACAGAACCCTGAGGGACACCACTTACCACTTTTGACCAGCTTGAAAATTTACCATTTATAACAACTCTCTGTTCTCTACCTCTAAGCCAATGTTCTACCCAAGAACAAGAATTTGCATCTAGGCCAATTTCTTTCAGTTTGAATACTAACCTATTGTGTGGAACCGTGTCAAACGCCTTGGCAAAATCCAAGTAGATTACATCCACTGCAACACCCTGATCTACACTTCTACTTACTTCTTCGTAGAATGCAATTAAATTAGTTTGACAGGACCTATGTTTCATAAAACCATGCTGATTTATGCTAATAATACTATTCTTCCCAAGGAATTCTTGAATATTATCCCTAAACAGCCCTTCAAATACTTTCCCAGCAACGGAAGTTAGGCTCACAGGTCTATAATTTCCGGGCACAGAGTTGGAACCCTTTTTGAAAATAGGAACCACATCTGCCTTCCTCCAATCCTCTGGTACAATTCCTGAAAGAAAAGAATCCCGAAAGATTAGAAACAGAGGTTCACTTATTTCCTGACACAGCTCCTTAAGTACTCGTGGGTGAATACCGTCAGGCCCTGGAGCCTTGTTAACATTAATTTTCTTTAGTTGCTGCAGCACCTTGTCCTGGGCCATCCACTCACAGTTTGACTGAAAATTTTTCTCAGTGGTCCTATGTATATCCATTGCCATAGGTTCCTCCATAACATATACTGAGGAAAAATAGTTATTTAAAGTTTCTGCTTTTTCCTGGTCCTCCTTAACCAACACTCCCCTCTCTGTTTTTAATGAACCTATGTTTTCATTCTTTGTTTTTTTAGAATTTATGTACTTAAATAATTTTTTGGGGTTAGTTTTGCTCTCTTTGGCAATCACCCTCTCGTTTTCTAGTTTAGCCCATCTAATCACTTTTTTGCATGCTTTATTGGCTTCCTTATATCTTATATAGGATGCCTCTGATTCGTCCGATTTAAATGCTGTAAAAGCCATTTTCTTATTTTTAATTTCCTGCTTAACGACCCCACTAAGCCACATCGGTTTCAATTTGTTTCTTTTATATTTGTTTCCTAGTAGTACATACTGAGAAGTGTACCCTGCTAATATTTGTTTGAAAATACTCCATTTTTCCTCAGTATTTTTATCCCTGAAGAGTTTTTGCCAGTCAATAAGTTGTAAAGCTGCCCTTATCTTATTGAAATTGGCCTTCTTAAACTTATACGTTTTAGTATTCCCCATGGGCAATTTCTTTTTTGAGTTCATTTCAAAAGAGACCATATTGTGAATGTTAGACACAAGATCAACATTGTTTGTTATCACCAAATCCAAACAAGAATCCTTTCTAGTTGGTGCTTGTACCAGTTGTGACATGAAGGAGTCATTTAACAGGTTCAAAAATCTGGATCCCCTTGCAGAACTACTAGTCTCTCTATCCCAATTTATGTCCGGGTAATTAAAATCTCCAATAATTAACGCGTTACCCAGATGTGCAGCTTTCTCAATTTGTTCTAACAACTGCTCTTCCTCATCATTATTAACATTAGGTGGTTTATAACATATCCCAACCAGTAGTTCTTTTCCTTTTTTTTGCCCCAAGTTGATATCTACCCATAAAGCTTCCACAAATCCCTTGTCGCCTTCAAGATGCTTAATATTTGACTTTAGCTCGTTGCTAACATACAAGCATACTCCTCCTCCCTTCCTGCTTTTTCTGTCCTTCCTATATAATGTATAACCTTTTAAGTTAACTGCCCAGTCATGGGTCTCATCCCACCATGTTTCTGTTATCCCTATTATATCATATTGGTTAGTGTATGCTATTGCCGCTAGTTCTCCCATTTTGTTATTTAGGCTCCTTGCATTAGCAAGCATACATTTAATATTACCCTGAGTCTCTTGAATTTTATGAGAATTTTTATTAATACATACCTCCTCTGTTCTGATCTTGCCCCTCCCCCCATCTCCACCCCCCTTGTTCTGATCTGAAGCCCCACTCCTTTCTGCACTATCTCCATTTTCAAGATCTCTGTGTCCCTCCCCCCCCTATCACTAGTTTAAAAGCTCCTCCAGCCTTCCAGCCATCCTCTCCCCTAGCACAACAGACCCTCTTCCATTTAGGTGCAATCCATCACCGCTATAAAGATTGTACCCAAGCGCAAAATCAGCCCAGTGCTCTAGAAAGCCAAAACCCTCCTTCCTACACCATGACTTTAGCCACACATTTACCTCCCTGATCTCCCGCTGCCTTTCTACTGTTGCGCGTGGCACAGGTAATATTTCTGAAAATACTACCTTGGAGGTCCTTTTCTTCAATTTATCTCCTAATTCCCTGAAATCATTCTTTAGGACCTTCCATTTTCCACTGACTTTGTCATTGGTACCAATATGGACCATGACAGCCGGGTCTTCCCCAGCCCCTCCCAATAATCCATCCACTCTGTCAGCAACATGCCGGACCCGAGCACCCGGGAGACAGCAAACTGTCCGGTTGAGCTTATCAGAGCGGCAGATTACCCTATCTACTCTCTTAATAATAGAGTCCCCTACCACCACAACCTGTCTAGCCTTTCCTACGCTCTCAACCCCACTCATACTAGAGGGGCTGTTCCCTCGGCTGTTAGAAGGAACAGCTTCCTCCAGTATAGCTACTCCTGAGCTGATGCACCCAACATCTTCACTCAAGCGGGCAAATCTGTTAGGCTGCACAAGGTCAGGACTAGCTAAACCTTTCCTCTTTCCTCCCCCTCTACCACCATGTGTAACTGTGACCCAGCTACATGCCTGTTCCCCAGCTGCCTTATCTCCTCCCTCTTCACTACCTGCACCCACTAAACTCTGCTCAGTGAGCAGCAGACTCCTTTCAAGATTGTCTATCTCTCTCAAAGTTTCAATTTGCTTCTCCAGATCTCTAATATGAGCTTCCAGAGAAGCCACTTGCTCACACCTGCCACAGAGGTATGGACCCTGGACGGATTCATCCAGGAATGCATACATGAAACAAGATGTGCATTGAGTCAGATCATCAATCTTGCTAACTCCCATAACCATACTCATAATCAAGTATAAGAAAAGAAATAAAATAAATGAGAACCTACAAAATAACAGTTAAACAAGAACACCCGTTAAAACAACAGTTAAAAGTAAAAAATATAAAGCAGTATAAATACAGTACCTTGTGGAACCCCTGTTTCTCTTTCCAACTCCTGTTTCTTTTTAACTCCTACTTAAAATAGCCTACTTGAAAAGAGACTATCTCAATGCAGAAGCAACTCAAGTGAGCAAGCTCTGTGAGTTACTTGGGGCTTTATATAGACAACCCCACACAGGTGAAGCTAGGTAACCACTCCCCTCAATTAACTGAGCTACAGCACACAGAAGAAAAAAAAACACCAAAAATAAAGCACCCAAGACAGATGACTGAGTAATTGAATGCAACCAAATAACGCTTTTTCCACCAGTTGTACTCCTCCAAGGAAACTCCTGTTTCTTTTTAACTCCTACTTAAAATAGCCTACTTGAAAAGAGACTCTCAATGCAGAAGCAACTCAAGTGAGCAAGCTCTGTGAGTTACTTGGGGCTTTATATAGACAACCCCACACAGGTGAAGCTAGGTAACCACTCCCCTCAATTAACTGAGCTACAGCACACAGAAGAAAAAAAAACACCAAAAATAAAGCACCCAAGACAGATGACTGAGTAATTGAATGCAACCAAATAACGCTTTTTCCACCAGTTGTACTCCTCCAAGGGAACTCCTGTTTCTTTTTAACTCCTACTTAAAATAGCCTACTTGAAAAGAGACTATCTCAGTGCAGAAGCAACTCAAGTGAGCAAGCTCTGTGAGTTACTTGGGGCTTTATATAGATAACCCCACACAGGTGAAGCTAGGTAACCACTCCCCTCAATTAACTGAGCTACAGCACACAGAAGAAAACAATGAATGCGTAGTATCACATCTCTAGGTGGAGACCCCTTCACCATTTTCGGGCGAGGTAGCCTGTGTATTCTGTCGATGCGGACATCTTCAGAAGACGGGAGGTTCAGGATAGTTTGGATAAGACTGGTGGTGTAAGTACGTAGCTTGTCCGTGGTGATGTCCTCGGTGATGCCTCTAATGCGGAGATTGTTTCGGTCTTCCAGGTCGCCAAATTTATGTTTAAGCGTGTCAATCTCGTCTCGTAAAGAGGTGCACGCATCAGCCACTGTGTTATGTGCCGAAGAAAATTCTTCCATTTTGTCCTCTAAGTGGGACATGCGAGCGCCAAGCTCTTGGAGATCCACGTGGAGTTTAGATAAAGCCTCCGCCATGTCCGATTTAAAATTGCAGCGCATCTCGTCCAGAAGCCGTTTCATGGCGGTGACGGTTAAAACGCCGTCGCCTGGATCACTCGGAGGAGGCGAAGGTAAGTGAGGTAAGGGGCCAGCGTCTGGGCCTTGTGAAGCATCGGAATCTTCCGCGTCGTCGCGGATGGTAGGTAAAGCGCGGGAAGAGGCCCGACGTCTGGGTTTGGGCTCAAAAAAAGCCGGAACAGAGCCCGCCGATGACTTGGTCTTGCTCGCCGACATAATGCCCGCTGTGGGTAATAGTAGCTTCGTGGATAATATCCCGGTAACTGCCAAAATCGGTTGAATATAGCTTAGGAGTTGGAGGAGCTCCCACACCGCAAGTCTTACTCAGCCGCCATCCAAGCCACGCCCCCCACACACTTAAATAATTGATTTTATTTCCATAAAAGATAAAAAAAAAGGGAGGTTCCTTAACATGCCATGTCAAGTCACTTCCTAGGTGGGAGTTGCATCTCTATTGGCTCAGCAAGACTCCATTTGTGATTGGGTGTAGCATTTTCCATACTTCCGTTAACTCCAAACTGGGATAGCAAGCTCCACTGAGCCGTTAATGTGACAAAATAGACAATTGATGCAGGACACACTGCTTGTTTTATCCCACAGGTCTGTGCTGTTAGCTGAGCCCTCAGACGTGGGGGTGTTTTGTGGCCATCAACATGGAACAAAAAAACACCACTTTACTACCAACAACAAGAACGGGTGCTGCCTCTATCTTATCTTTCCAACCTGTTCACTATCCCTGCTCCCTGAAAATCAAATCTAACATTTTAGCATTTGTAACATTTTTACTCATGGTACGTAGACTGTGGAGGACCAATTTATAGCATGCTGGTCTGACAAGCCTAATGCGCTTCATAGATGATTTTCTCATCCAGCTTCTCATCAACCTGTGCGCTGCCAAAGGATTTTGAGCAGGTTCTCCAGGGCACGACAGTTGTTCCAAATCGACGTAGCAGCTCTTCCTGCATTGATCGCGAAAGAGGAAAAAGAAATAAAGGTTAGCACGAAAGGGAAGCCACATTCCAGTAAGATTTGAATAACCCCCAACCACCCTGAAGGTCTGACTCCAAGGTATGAGAGGTGCATGGTTCCATTGGCTGATGCTGGCAGAGCGACCCAAATCCCTTTGACAAAATCATGCAATTTTAACGCATGAACTGGCTATTACACCTGCACTACGGAACACTTCATAAGACATTTTTAAGAGTGTATAATTTTCGATTATAAAGAACGTTATAGAGAGAGAGTTGATACATACCAGGGTTTTTATGCGTTTTCAAATGGGTAACCTGTACCTCTGATTTGGAGTAGCGGTTAAGGCATTGGTCTTCCACCATAAGGCCCATAAGTTCAAGTGGCTTGTCCTCACACCAGCGACGTTCTAGCAATGCCATGTTAAATAAGGAGGGGAGAATGGGCAAGGGGCGGTCAGTATGGGTTGGTAAAAGTAATGATTGGTGAAACAAGTGGCAAAAGAGAGCGTCTTCCTTAAACCTTCTAGGCGGCTAGGTATTAGAGGACTGAAGCAGATGTCTGAATTATTTAGTTGGGGGTGTCGCAAAACTTATGGAATTAAGCAAAGAGAGAAGCATACAAAAGGGGAATGAAACAGGGAGGCAAAGAAACAGTTGTATCAAGGGAACAAGAGGAAGAGGAGGATCTATGAGCAGCAGAACTGTTTGATGGGAGGAAGGGACACAAGGGCGACATGGAGAGAGTGCTGCGCAGACTGTGTTACATAGTTACATAGTTATATAGGCTGAAAAAAGACATGCGTCC